>NW_017310922.1:0-11629 GCF_000935625.1 Nanorana parkeri | reverse complement strand
GCTTATCACACTCTTTCACAGTTTATTAAACGTACACCTAGGGGTGTGAGAATGTCTCACGGTAATCAGTGCGCTGCAGATATTGCGGTTGAAACATTTGTAACAGCCTGTACGGTTTGAGAGTTTTGATGGGTTTTTTTTTTTGCAATACTTGGGTCTGCTTGGATGAAATGGTCCCTTAGAGTTCTGCTGCTGAGGTAGACCTGTAGAGGCGCTGTCTTAATTTGAGTAGTTGAATCAAAAAATAAGGAGAAGTGGGGCTTTTTTTTCTCCTTAACCTATAAACAGATTTGCAAAAGATGGTGCAGAAGAGCTGCCAATAGCAGTACACTTAAATCTCCAAGAACATACGATTCTCAAACATAAAAAAATTCTAAGTACAAACTGTAAGCATGATAAAATAAATTCAGTAGGCATAGTTTCATGTTTCTTTGGGGTCAAAAAATGAGAAACAGCCTCAATCCTGCCTCATTGGGAATACTTGTGTACAGGGACGAAATGTCCATGGTGGCCAGATGTCAGTGCACTTGGATAGACTCGAATTGTAGCAATTTATTTACAAAGTCACTCGTGTCCCTAGTGTATGCCGGCAGGTCTTTAACAAGTGGCTGTAGGATAGTGTCAATCATCCTAGCCATCGGCTGTGTGATTGAGTGGGTCCCTGAAACAATGGGACAAAACTTGAGTGGATCAAAGCCCTTGTGGACCTTAGGCAATCCATATAATAGCAGAGTTCTTGGGTAGTCGTCAACAAGGTAATAAAATAGTTGACAACTTTTTCAATAATCGATTATAGTCGATTATGTCGATTAGTTGTTGCAGCCCTAAACCTGCCAATCTTTCATCCATCCACCCATTGGTGGTGCCCATGTCAACCAGGTTTGTAAGCTCATCAGATGCTTTCTGCACAATTTCCTTGTTTATGGCCTTGTAGCCAGTGTCATCATCTAATAATGTAAGCATGCCAATTCTATTGTTGGAATAATCCATGACCACAACTGCACCCCCTTTGTCAGCAGGTTTAATAATAATGGATGCGTTTTTGTTTGAGTTCATCTTTATTCAAGTCAGTGTGTGTTCCACACTTGGAGGCAGCTGTTAAAACCTCATGTTTAAAGGTCTTGATGTAGGTATGAATTTGCTCTCAACTCTGAACATGGGGGGGTGGGATCTGTGTGTGGTCAGAGGGTTGTTGAGAGAAGTGCTGTTTTAGTTTAAGTGATCTCTCGTA
The DNA here is from genome assembly GCF_000935625.1 of Nanorana parkeri. Classification (NCBI taxonomy): domain Eukaryota; kingdom Metazoa; phylum Chordata; class Amphibia; order Anura; family Dicroglossidae; genus Nanorana; species Nanorana parkeri. Next base: position 10,398 of record NW_017310922.1, on the reverse strand, counting down.
CTTAACACCTCCAACTCAAACCCAAAAGGGTCAAATCTAACAGTAGGGGAGACGGAAAGGCCTTTAGCTACAAGGCTGCAATCACCGTTTGAGAGCGTCCTGGCTGACAGGTTGATCACCGTGTTCCCTTGTTTTGCCGACCTCGATTAGTTCTTGTATTGATGCCTCTTTGTTTTCCGAGCCCTCTGGGGTCGTCGGCTGAAGGTGCCCATACACTCTACAACCTTCGCAAGACTTGTGTCTTGCGAGGGTTGTAAAGTACTTAAAAAAACGTATGATCTGCCCATCTTGGACAGGCAGATCGTACTTCCGATGACTGCAATGCTGAACGGGCAGTGTGCGCGTGCGCACACCGGCCCGTTCGGCAGCGATCTCTCGATCATGTTAAAAACCAGCCGAAAATCGTACGATTCTCGCCTGGTTTACCAACATGCTCGATATACAAAAGTTGTGCGACCGTACATTAGAAACGGTCACACGCCTTCCATACACTGCACGATTCTCGTACGATCGCGGTATTTCCCGTGATTCTCGTACGAGAATTGTGCAGTGTATGGGCACCTTTAGGCCCCGTTCACATGTAGCGACTTATCGCGCGATTTCCGCAGCGATATTGTGCATTTTTGCCGCGTGATATCGCGAGAAGTCGCCGGCTAATGATAGTCAATGGAGCTGTCTTAGCTCCACGTCGCGGTCGCAAGTCGCTTCTACCGGACCCTTTTTTCGGCGGATTTTGCGCGATTTTGCTTTTTTTCTATGGAGAAGGTTGCGCTACCGTCGCTGGATCGTCGCCCCGAAAGTCGCGCTATCCCGGCCGCTGCAAAGGTATGTCGCTACATGTGAATGGGGCCTTAGTCTGCAAGACGAAAAGGGTGTGAACTCTCGCCCTATTGAGAGGTCCCAGCAGGTAGGCCTTGGTCACTGTCGGTCGATGGGTTCTCCGTCGGAGGCTCACTGTCAGTGGATGAGGCAGGACCTCATTGTCTAGGGCGACATCTTGTTCTTTGAAAGTTGGGCCTGTTATGTTGTCGGTTGCTGCCGCTGAGCCATGGATACACTCTCCCTCCTGGTAGTCCTGGTTTACTGTGCAAGTTTGTTCAAACAATGCACAAGGTATTGCCAACCATCAAGCGTCCTCAGAAATGGATCAGTTGTAACGAGAACCCCAAGTTCCCCAATCCCAAAACAGATAATCATAAACAACACGTAAACACCCCCCACGAAGGAAGATCCTTCCTTTGTAAATGAGGCATGAGCTTACTTTGGGCAGTTAAAACAGTGCTTTGAAACGATCACTGCCTGCTATACCACTGGAAGCAGCCTTATCCAAATTTAGATGGCTGGACACATAAAGGAAGATACAAATCTTGCATACAATCTGGTGCACTCTACAGGCTAGTTCACACCATAACTGCATTAGATTTGCGTGCGTCGGCGCAGCTGCAGTGCGATGCGTTTTGCCTCTTTTTGGGGGGTTTATATCTTAAAATGGGCTTTCAGGTGCAGTCCAGTACATTTGCATGCGTTCTGATGCATTCCATTGCGAACAGGTGCAGCCCATGTGGCAAGCAGGATTTTTTTATGACAGCATCAAGCCTGACTGGTGTGAACAGAGCACCAGAAACCCCATTGGAATGCACTGTCAAGTGATTTTGTTGCAGCTTGCAAACTGAATGGAATGCGTCACAGCTGCATCAGGTGTGAACTAGCCCTAAGGGCTAAAAGGAATTAAACTATAAGGCCTATTCGTATTATTCTACATATGGTAACATGGGCATCCTGGAAGCCATCTTTGTTCTGTCTATTCTATTAGTATATAAGGTGAATTTGAGTTCATGGTTTCTGGACAAAGACTCTAATATCAGCGATTCTTAAGAGTCTTATCACATACATTACCGGGTTGTAAAATTGTGGAGGTACTAGACAACAACCACAAGATAAGGACTGGCAATGGTGCCAGACTATGTTATAATGAGATTGATGGAACTGCCATGTCTCAAACTTAAGAGAACAAAAGAGACTATGATTTTTGTTATTTTTGTTTTCATTACTGGAAAAAAAAGGAGCTTATCATCAAAGTTGCCTTATATAGTCTTATTATTTGAAAGAAATTGTATTAGCAATAATTTCAATTGTGTTCTTGTTAGTATTGCATGAAGCATCTACATCAGCGGTTCTCAACCTGGGGGTCGAATGACGATTTGCCAGGGGTCGCCTAGCGGCTCCCGGCCACCCAGGAGAGAAGCGCTTTCTCTGCTCTTTTTTTTCTGACATCGGCCCGCCGTCAGTCAGAAAAAAATAAATAAAAAAAACTTTCTTTTGCCTGCAGTTTGCCAGGTTATGATATGGCTAGATATGATAGCTTCCACACACTGAAGGTGCCCATACACCTTACAATTATCTGCAGATTTTCTGTGGTCAGATGGAAAAAGTGCAACAGATTGGCCCGGGTGGAGATTACTCCATCCACACAGTTAAGTGTAGATGGAGGAATCTGTTGCACCTTTTCCCATCTGACCACAGAAAATCTGCAGACAATTGTAAGGTGTATGGCCAGCTTAAGGAGCTCAGTGAATTTAAGCGTGGTACTGCGATAGGTCGCCACGTGTGCAAAAAGTCTACCCGTGAAATTTCCTTGCTACTAAATATTCCACTGTCAACTGGTAGTGGTATTATAGCAAAATGGAAGCAACTAATGTGCATGAAATCAGCAGCCACACAATACAAAGTCAACAACAACATTCCAACAGAGAAGACACTGGTAATACAATGCAATAATTTATCTAGGCATACAAATTCTTAGCTTAATAAACAGAAGGATACCTTAAAATTTTGTCAGTGACTATGTGTTTCTGTGAAACCAAGACAAACCATTTTGCAACTGCACATAGCCATCAATGGAAACCATCAGAGTGAATAGGTTTTATCTCCCTACTACTAATATTTTGGACTGTATTAGGGATGAACTATAATCTCCTTGACCTTTGGAAAATAACAATTGATTGCAGATAGTTTGGCACCCAGATGCCAGTGTCAAAAGACCCTTTGATGGCTTGACCTCACTTTTCCCTGCCACACCTCTGGTGAGTTGACAGTTGTCACAAGCCTAGAGGACAAACTCGTTGGCAGTTAGATATTAATTCAGGCCCATGCAGTCCTGAGCTATCTTTTCCAACTCTAATTGTAGTGATTTGACCATTGGAAAACAAAATCTGTGATATCAACTATATTTCAATATAGGCTCGTTCACACCATTTGGGATGACTGGTGTTTTCCAGAAACTGATCAATGCCAGTCACTGCTAGGGCACAGAGAAAACAATGGTCTTTCTCTGTGCCCTGTTCATACCATAAAGGCAAGTGTGATGTGTGGTGGTGACATGCTGCATTATTTCGCAAGGCACTGTATGGCATTACATTCTGAAAGAAGTGTAAAGGTTTTAAAAAAGTAAATGTGATGCTCTGAAAGAGCCACCCACCACCACGGACCTCTGGAGAGGCAGAGCCAGCTGCCAATCAGCCAGCAGGGTGGATCGACAGTAATGTCGGGATCCGCCCTGGCTGCGGCTCTGTGCTCTCAGCATGTAACGAGCAATAGCCTTCCATATACCGAGTTTTGGGTCACCAGAGGACATTAGTATATGTCCTCCCAAGAGGAGAGGGCATATACTAATGTATAAATGTATGAAGAGAACTATGGGCAAAAAAAGTTGCTCAATAGTTCTCCTCTAAGCCCCCAGCATCAGGGCTGTTGAAACTGACTCACGGCTGCTTTTGCCGCCGGGACTCTGTTTAAACTTGCAAAGCCGACTGTCGGCTTTACAATAGAAGCAATTCTGGCGACTCAGCTGTCGCCAGATTGCTTCTACAGCCCGGTGAAGGGGTCCCCCTCCGCTGGACACCCCCGCCGTGCTTCCAGGGCTCCGTTGCCCCTCCTACGGGCCTGTGACCGGCTTCTCTGGTGTCGGCGGGGAGCTGGGGGTGGAGATGGACGAACCTCCGTTCGTCAATTCCCTCCCCGTTCTATGGGCCTGGAAGCGATGTAGCACTTCCGGTCCCATGGCTGTCAGTGCTGGGCTCCTGAAGCCCAGCTATAAGCTATTGAAGTGTGATCTGCACTTAAATAGCTTATTTGGAGAGTAAAGATGACACTGGTGGTCTTTTGGACCCCCAGCATCACCTTAAAGCAGGGGTGGTCAAACTGCAAATCACATGATGCATCTCTCTCCGGGAGTCATGTCTGTGGCTGTGAGAATCTTCCAATGCCTCATGGGATTTTTTTAGTTCCACCACAGCTGGAGGGCCGGAGTTTGGCCACACCTGCCTTAAAGAGTACCTGACACCACCATCTGCTACCACATGGGGGGCTTGTAAGCCGCCCTATGTGATAGCAATCAGAGTAAAGTTAAAAAAAAAAAAAAAAAAACAGGTTTTTAAAATTAAAATGAAATTAATCTAAAAATAATTGTAAACATTTTTTAAAGTGCCCCGCGTCGCCACATAAACACGCGTCGGGTGCGCCTACTTATGAAAACGAAAGCGCTATACATGTTGGGTATCGCCACGCACGCCAAAGTGAGTGCAATCATTAAAAGCAATCATTAAAGCGTCGTCCATGGACTTTTTAGGGTACTGAGGTTTGTCGCCGTTTCACGAATGCACACAATTTTTAACCTGGACATGTTGGGTATCTGTTTACTCATTGTAACCTCATCTTTTATATTTTCTTTTTTTTAAATTAGTATTTTTTTGTGTTTTGGGGCATTTAAGTAAATTATTCACTATATTTTGGGGTTTGATAAGGAGTTGCGCTAATATCGTGCAACATAAAAATTTGCAACTGCCACCATTTTGTTCTATAGGGTCTCGGCTTTCAGAAAATATATAATGTTTGGAGGTTTTAAGTAATTTTCAGGCCTAAAATGTGGAATATAACATGGGGGGGAAAAATGCCTCAGTCATGAAGGGGTTAGGCTGGGTTCACACCTAGGCGTATTGAATATGCGCGTTTTTATCGCGATTCGCGGTTAAAAACGCACGACAAACACGCCTTTCCAAGGGCTACTTGGCTGTATCCCAATGGAAACGCTCGACCAAAACGCCCCAAAGAAGTACATGTACTTCTTTGGGCGTAGGGCGGTTTCCTGCGCGTTCGTACTCGCGGAAAAACGCCCAGATGGGAACCATGCACATTGAAAATAATGGCATTTCCCTGTTTGAGCGTTTTTACTGCAAGAATTAACTGTTCTTTTTTCTCTAGCCTCAGTCCCACCTGGCTGCTAGACCAGTCCCCACAGCCTTCTTCCTCCCCAGCTCTGGCAGTCTAAGGAACCATGACGTCCTAACATCTAATAATCTATTAGATGTGAAGACGCTGAGGGACACACCGCACCTGGAGCGGAGGGGAAGAGAGGTGAGGGGTCATTGCTGCAGGACCAAGGATCGGGAGAGTAGTAGTTCTTTATTACTACCCCTACAGAAAAATGGGCAGCTAACTCTTGCAGTGCAGGGGTAGCCCCACTGCAAGGGTTAATTATACTACAACCTGAAGTACTTATTTAAACTGGCTATTCCTGACCTAAACGACTGAAAATGCGATTGAGAGGAACAGGAGAGATCCTGGACTTAAATGCTCAAAATGGATTTACCCCTGAAAATGTCCCCAGACTTGCTTATTCCCCCATATCATCCTTTACCCCTAATAATGTTCTATTACCCCCCAAACGCCAATTCATCCCATAAAACCTCTCCATATGCTTTGGCAATGCTAAAATGTATTTGGTCCTGCCAAAAAAAACTTATTTGAATTGGAGAGAGAGACCAACTTTTTTTTTTTTTTTTAACTTTACAGGTACAGTTTTAAGCAGTATTAGCTGGCTATTTTAAAAAGGGGAGGGTGCCTGGCCCTTATAAGCGAACTTTGCATTTTAATGCAAGGTCTGATTTAAGAACACATCAACTCAAACAGAAGACATGTGTAATAGTAAGTAGCATATGTTGCAATGAAAAGGATTACAGTCATAACAAACCTGATCTGCTGCATTTTGTGCACAAAAATTTGAAATGTCAGTAACACATCTGATCTACCCATACTTTTTTTTTGTAAAGTTGGGGAGAAGAAGGAAGATTTTAAATCCATCCTGAAGACATCAGGAAATGTGAAGAAATCTCCCTGAAATTAGCACAAACTCTCCCTCCCACTACAGTTGTCACCAAACAGGTGTACCCATTGAACGATTTCACATATTTTCTGTAAAAGTTTAGATTTCACTTCACTTTCTGTCCCACAGACAATTAGTTATCAGAACAAAGGGGGTAAATCTCCACAGGTTTTAACACTTTCCCATACTGTCTAAAGTATACCTTTTGCTATTTAATTTATATGCTACAAAGACAAATTCAAGAAGGATTTCCAAGGGTACATTGATGAAAAATACATAACAGCAGTAGGAAACATATCTTACACATGAAATATGTGCACAATGGGGGGGAATTTATCAAAACTGGAGCAGTTAAAATCTGGAGCAGTTGCCCATGGCAACCATTCAGCTTCTCTCTTCAGTTAAGATTTGAAAATGAAACAGAGGCGATGATTGTTTGCCACAGGCAGCTGCTCCAGTTTTTGTACACTCCAGATTTGATAAATTCCCCTGACTGTTTTGAAGACAAATATTTAACCATTTCAACACAATCTAGTTGCACAAACATTACATCTGCAGTATAAACATAACTTATTAATACAGTATGTAATGGTACTGTTTATATGGGCTTACATTTTAGAGGGCCATGAGAGATGACAAGAAAAGTAAAATTAAAACCTATGCAAAAATTGAACCACAACAACCAAAACCAGGGTTCATTTTTCAATACACAGCCTGATTTTCGCTAGGGGTAAAACTTATCCGAGCATGCTTAGCAAAATTCAGACAGAAACAACAAACCAAGTGACAAGGAATTTCAGTTCAGAATAAAGACAGTTTCCTCTACCCAAACAAAAAGGGAGCAATCTAGTAATAGTCAAAAAAGAAATATTAGGACAACAGAGAAAGTTGTGGTAACATCTTATGCACTAAAAGTACAGGAAAAGCTCTCACTGAAAGTGAAGAAATCATTTATTGACTGATCTCTTCAAATATTTGTACCCATCATGTAATGTAGGGTGCACAAGCACCACTGAGGTTCCGCCTGGATATGCAGCACATCAACATGGCCCTAGGTATCAGCACAGCACTTTTCAAAAATTCTTTCAGTGTCTCATACAGCATCATATCCACGGGCTGCAAGGCTAGGGTAAACTATACAGCACATGGCAAAACCAACTATAGTCACCTGCCAGATCTGCTCTTAAAAGCAAGCCTCAAATAATTAAGTTGATCCCTCCATGGGCAGTAGTACTATTTAAACTCTAACCAGAGGTCACATTGCTAAGAAATAAAAGATGAGACACAGCAAGACCTAACTAACAAACTAATTTTCCGCCATGACAGAAAACATCTTGCAGCCGAAATAGAAAGAACTTTTACTGTGTGCACCACATGTAACGTCCTGCCTACAGTAATAAACACAGCACACATCACTTTCTGGATCGGCGGATCTTGTTTTCTATCAGACCAGCAATCTACAGCTGTTATGAATAAAAGCTGAAACCTGATTGGTTACAAAGCACGACGTCCCCTTTAACCATTGCCTAGGTTATCACAACACACCTTTAGGAAGCATACTTAAATACCCATCCAATTATATTAATATATTGAGCTCCATAAGCTCTCAACCCACCTTAAAACAGTGGCTTAGGCCTACTCAATGCAAACAACCGGAATAAAGCTGGTAAGGGCCTAGCAGTGTGCAACCAGCTGTGCTCATCAGGCACCAATGAACTGCAAGGCCTGCATATATTCCGGAACGACTAAAATACCCGACAGGCAGCTACAATAACATAGCGACACATTGTTCAATGAGAAGCTCTCACCACCCCCAGGAGGATGCAGAAAGGTGAGGGAAGCCGCTTCCGGTTTAGGAGCTTGTTGTGGGTCTATTTCGCCAGAGTGAGCGTTTCTGTCAATATCTCTAATGTCACAACAAGGTGGGACAGTAGCAGCCTTTATGATTGCATAGGCCTTGGTGGCTTCTTTATTGCCTCTCTCGCTCTCCGTCCACAGCTCGGAGGAATCCAAAATGGCGGCGACAAGCTCAACCTCCCCCTCTCGCTCGTTTGCTCTCTTTCCCAGTCTTTCACTCTCCTCCACCTAGAGAGCCAAACACTACCCCTCCACACGGTTTCTCAAAGCCTACTGGACAGATTGTCTGTCAATCACATGGGCCCGCCTCTATTATTGGTCTGTCAGTCAGAGAAGCCCATCCTGTCCTCGCGCGATTGGGTGAACCCGCGCGCAAATTGGACGTAATGGAAGGATTTTGTTGGAAGACTAGACGTCAATTAAGGTGATATTTAGGCGACCGATAAGGTGGGCGGGCTTATGTATTACCAGTCAATAGGTTACGGGGATAGGAGTATGGACGGTAACAAAAGGAGAGAACAGTAGCTGGATAAGGAGCTGATAAAGGCCTGTGCATGGTTTAAGAATTTGCAGGACTACGACGTCACGTGTGACGGTTCTCCTGGTTTAGCAAGATTGCAAGGGATTGGCTTATTGTGGGTAAGAATGGAGCACTTTGCCTCGTTGACAATTTACTGACTCTTTACACTTGTGTTGTAGATTTTGAGCAATCTGTAGAACTGTGTAGCCTTTGATTCCTTTATTAAAAAAATAACCTTTATGATATAATATGAATGCAGAATGGGAGTCCAATATTAAAGCGATGCTAAACTCACAAATTAATAAAAACGACTTATTTTATACTGTGTACTTCTTTTTTTTTTTTTTATATTTTTTTATTGTTAAGCTCTAAATGCTCCCAAATCCATTTTACTTTTCTCCAGCCACAACTTCCTGCCGGAGGGTGGTTACTTTTTTTCTTCTCCATGGTCCCTATGTGTGCTGAAAAGTAGACACTCTGTGCTTGTTCATGTGAAGGACTACAACATGCTGAGGGCTTGTCTTCTGATTCTGACACTTCTCAGTCTCTGCCCACAAATCCTCCCCTGTAGACTACAAGGAGGTCAGATCTTTTCAGCAGCAGGCTATATGTTTCCCTCCCACACTAAGATAGACTATATTGGCAAAGTATTGGGACGCCTGCCTTTACACACACATGAACTTTAATGGCATCCCAGTCTTAAAGTGACATTAAACCCTCAGATTTTTTTACATAAAACAATACTGTAATGTGTGCCTTACTGTAATCCATGGTTGTTTCCCTTCTCTTTGCTGCTCTTCCTTTTAAATCTGTATCTGTGTTCTCATTCTCTTCAGAACTTCTGTTTTGCAGCAGACTGCCTTGTCTCAGGAATGGATACACAGTGTCTGTGTATACGTTTCTATAGGCTTTTAACCTGAGCCAGCACTGAGCACTGAGCACAGCCTGAGGAAGAGGCCCAGAGCTGAAAAGGGAAGTTCTCCCCAAGCATGAGAAGACATGAGGATTTAAAAGGAAAAGCAGCAAAGAGAAGGGAAACAACCATGGATTACAGTAAGGCACACATTACAGTATTGGTTTATGTGAAAAAAATCTCAGGGTTTAATGTCACTTTAAGTGGCGTCCAGTCCAGTGGCAGCGTGCTTTACACCACTGCATCTGATGCTTTGCATTGCACTTGGTGATGTAAGGCTTGGATGCAGTTGCTCGGCCATGGAAACCCATTCCATGAAACTCTACGCACTGTTGTTGTGCCATTCTGAAGTCCACATGAAGTTTGGAGGTCTGTAGCTATTGACTCTGCAGACAGTTGGTGACTTCTGTGTGCTTCAGCATGGCGCTGACCCTGCTCTGTCATTATACGTGGCCTACCACTTTGTGACTGAGTTGCTGCTGTTTCCAGTTGCTTCCATTTTGCTATAATACCACTACCAGTTGACAGTGGAATATTTAGTAGCAAGGAAATTTCACGGGTAGACTTTGCACACGTGGCAACCTGTCGCAGTACCACGCTTAAATTCACTGAGCTCCTTAAGCTGGCCATACACCTTACAATTGTCTGCAGATTTTCTGTGGTCGGATGGAAAAGGTGCAACAGATTCCTCCATCTACACTTAACTGTGTGGATGGAGTAATCTCCACCTGTGCCAATCTGTTGCACTTTTTCCATCTGACCACAGAAAATCTGCAGATAATTGTAAGGTGTATGGGCACCTTCAGTGTGTGGAAGCTATCATATCTAGCCATATCATAACCTGGCAAACTGCAGGCAAGCTTAGTCATGTATCTGGTGTGAGCAGTCTGTGCTGGGTCCCATATTATTGAACTTATTTATTAATGACATCGGGGAGGGTGTTAACAG
>NW_017310921.1:7178-12597 GCF_000935625.1 Nanorana parkeri | reverse complement strand
AAATGTAAAAAAAATGACCACAGACACCCCCCACCACCGCGTACTGCCCCTCCCCGCGGCCTCCCCTCACTCACCGATTACGGTCGGAGCGATAAACAGCAGCAGGCGGCAGTTCGGAGATCTCATGGTGACTGTCCAGACTCCGCCTACCCGCCCCGCCTCACTCCACACGCCACGCCCGTAGCGTGACGTCGCCGCTCTGAAGGCGGAACTCTCACCTGTCTGATCACCGCCCAGTCACCGGGAGCTGGCTCACCTGAGATCGTGTGCCATTGGCTGAGCCGGAGGGGCGGAGTCAGGGAGGTAATTTCCCGCCCAAACAGAGAGTATAGACAGAAAGAGACCTCCCACCGGGGAGAGAGAGTGAGGAAAGAGACCGCACATAGACATCCCACCGGAGAGAGACTGCACATAGACATCCTACCGGAGAGAGTGAGGAAAGAGACCGCACATAGACCTCCCACCGGAGAGAGAGTGAGGAAAGAGACCGCACATAGACCTCCCACCGGAGAGAGAGTGAGGAAAGAGACCGCACATAGACATCCCACCGGAGAGAGTGAGGAAAGAGACTGCACATGAACCTGAGAGAGAGACCGCACATAGACCTCCCACCTGAGAGAGTGAGGAGAGACCGCACAGAGACCTCCCACCGGAGAGAGAGACCGCACAGAGACCTCCCACTGGAGAGAGAGAGACCGCACATAGACCTTCCACTGGAGAGAGACCGCACATAGACCTTCCACCTGAGAGAGAGACCGCACATAGACCTCCCACCGGAGAGAGAGTGAGGAAAGAGACTGCACATAGACCTCCCACCGGAGAGAGAGTGAGGAGAGACCACACAGAGGCCTCCCACCGGAGAGAGAGTGAGGAAAGAGACTGCACATAGACCTCCCACCGGAGAGAGAGTGAGGAACGAGACTGCACATAGACCTTCCACCTGAGAGAGACCGCACATAGACCTTCCACCCGAGAGAGACCGCACATAGACCTTCCACCCGAGAGAGACCGCACATAGACCTTCCACCTGAGAGAGACCGCACATAGACCTTCCACCCGAGAGAGACCGCACATAGACCTTCCACCCGAGAGAGACCGCACATAGATCTTCCACCTGAGAGAGAGACCGCACATAGACCTCCCACCGGAGAGAGAGTGAGGAAAGAGACCGCACATAGACATCCCACCGGAGAGAGTGAGGAAAGAGACTGCACATAGACATCCCACCGGAGAGAGTGAGGAAAGAGACCGCACATAGACCTCCCACCGGAGAGAGAGTGAGGAAAGAGACCGCACATAGACCTCCCACCGGAGAGAGAGTGAGGGGAGGGACTGGATGGGAGGTCTCGGGGGGGTTTGATTTGTGGGGTTCCCGGAGCTCTGCACGCACGAAGGGGGGGATGGGATTGCAGGATTCGGTAATTACGTTATAACGGTTTAGATAAAGGCGATTAAATTAATGAAGGTTTTCCTCGGTTGCCATGGTTACAGCGATTCCATTATCATTAACAAAACATTTAACAGCAAACTGGGGATAAACGAGTCCCCGACCGCCGCGACTCCCAACCCGAGACCCACGGCAACTGCCTGGAGGTGTCATGGGAGCGCTAGAGACAGAGCGCCCCGTCTCTATCCCACCATAGAGAGGAGAGCGGCCCATCTATATCCCACCATAGAGAGGAGAGCGGCCCGTCTCTATCCCATCATAGAGAGGAGAGGGGCCCGTCTCTATTCCCTCCTGAGTGCTGCATGTTCCTGGGCTCCGGGGGGGCTCCTGAGTGCTGCATGTTCCTGGGCTCCGGGGGGGCTCCTGAGTGCTGCATGTTCCTAGGGTCCACTATGTTGATTGCCTTTGTAAATCATTATAGAGCCGGAGGGGGCTGAGCCGTGCAGGCCAAGCTGACCGCACTCGGGTCAGGTGATCACCATGGTGCAGAAGAGGGGTCCATGAGAATGGTAAAGAGGGGGAGGGGTGAGCAGGGAGGGCAGACGAGGTCATTACCTCCTGTCAGCCGGCCGCCATAGACAGGAACCCGCCGGCATGACACGTCTCATGTCTGTGTTACATGTAAATAATCATTTGTGCCCGGGCGCTAACATGTTATGTTGATGTATAATTTGTATTAAGAGTTAGGAGCACACGGAGGCTGAGTACACAGGACCTGACCTGGGGGGTGCAGAGAGAGAGGGGGCACATGGAGGGTGAGTACACAGGACCCGGCCTGGGGGGTGCAGAGAGAGAGGGGGCACATGGAGGGTGAGTACACAGGACCCGGCCTGGGGGGTGCAGAGAGAGAGGGGGCACATGGAGGGTGAGTACACAGGACCCGGCCTGGGGGGTGCAGAGAGAGAGGGGGCACATGGAGGGTGAGTACACAGGACCCGGCCTGGGGGGTGCAGAGAGAGAGGGGGCACATGGAGGGTGAGTACACAGGACCCGGCCTGGGGGGTGCAGAGAGAGAGGGGGCACATGGAGGGTGAGTACACAGGACCCGGCCTGGGGGGTGCAGAGAGAGAGGGGGCACATGGAGGGTGAGTACACAGGACCCGGCCTGGGGGGTGCAGAGAGAGAGGGGGCACATGGAGGGTGAGTACACAGGACCCGGCCTGGGGGGTGCAGAGAGAGAGGGGGCACATGGAGGGTGAGTACACAGGACCCGGCCTGGGGGGTGCAGAGAGAGAGGGGGCACATGGAGGGTGAGTACACAGGACCCGGCCTGGGGGGTGCAGAGAGAGAGGGGGCACATGGAGGGTGAGTACACAGGACCCGGCCTGGGGGGTGCAGAGAGAGAGGGGGCACATGGAGGGTGAGTACACAGGACCCGGCCTGGGGGGTGCAGAGAGAGAGGGGGCACATGGAGGGTGAGTACACAGGACCCGGCCTGGGGGGTGCAGAGAGAGAGGGGGCACATGGAGGGTGAGTACACAGGACCCGGCCTGGGGGGTGCAGAGAGAGAGGGGGCACATGGAGGGTGAGTACACAGGACCCGGCCTGGGGGGTGCAGAGAGAGAGGGGGCACATGGAGGGTGAGTACACAGGACCCGGCCTGGGGGGTGCAGAGAGAGAGGGGGCACATGGAGGGTGAGTACACAGGACCCGGCCTGGGGGGTGCAGAGAGAGAGGGGGCACATGGAGGGTGAGTACACAGGACCCGGCCTGGGGGGTGCAGAGAGAGAGGGGGCACATGGAGGGTGAGTACACAGGACCCGGCCTGGGGGGTGCAGAGAGAGAGGGGGCACATGGAGGGTGAGTACACAGGACCCGGCCTGGGGGGTGCAGAGAGAGAGGGGGCACATGGAGGGTGAGTACACAGGACCCGGCCTGGGGGGTGCAGAGAGAGAGGGGGCACATGGAGGGTGAGTACACAGGACCCGGCCTGGGGGGTGCAGAGAGAGAGGGGGCACATGGAGGGTGAGTACACAGGACCCGGCCTGGGGGGTGCAGAGAGAGAGGGGGCACATGGAGGGTGAGTACACAGGACCCGGCCTGGGGGGTGCAGAGAGAGAGGGGGCACATGGAGGGTGAGTACACAGGACCCGGCCTGGGGGGTGCAGAGAGAGAGGGGGCACATGGAGGGTGAGTACACAGGACCCGGCCTGGGGGGTGCAGAGAGAGAGGGGGCACATGGAGGGTGAGTACACAGGACCCGGCCTGGGGGGTGCAGAGAGAGAGGGGGCACATGGAGGGTGAGTACACAGGACCCGGCCTGGGGGGTGCAGAGAGAGAGGGGGCACATGGAGGGTGAGTACACAGGACCCGGCCTGGGGGGTGCAGAGAGAGAGGGGGCACATGGAGGGTGAGTACACAGGACCCGGCCTGGGGGGTGCAGAGAGAGAGGGGGCACATGGAGGGTGAGTACACAGGACCCGGCCTGGGGGGTGCAGAGAGAGAGGGGGCACATGGAGGGTGAGTACACAGGACCCGGCCTGGGGGGTGCAGAGAGAGAGGGGGCACATGGAGGGTGAGTACACAGGACCCGGCCTGGGGGGTGCAGAGAGAGAGGGGGCACATGGAGGGTGAGTACACAGGACCCGGCCTGGGGGGTGCAGAGAGAGAGGGGGCACATGGAGGGTGAGTACACAGGACCCGGCCTGGGGGGTGCAGAGAGAGAGGGGGCACATGGAGGGTGAGTACACAGGACCCGGCCTGGGGGGTGCAGAGAGAGAGGGGGCACATGGAGGGTGAGTACACAGGACCCGGCCTGGGGGGTGCAGAGAGAGAGGGGGCACATGGAGGGTGAGTACACAGGACCCGGCCTGGGGGGTGCAGAGAGAGAGGGGGCACATGGAGGGTGAGTACACAGGACCCGGCCTGGGGGGTGCAGAGAGAGAGGGGGCACATGGAGGGTGAGTACACAGGACCCGGCCTGGGGGGTGCAGAGAGAGAGGGGGCACATGGAGGGTGAGTACACAGGACCCGGCCTGGGGGGTGCAGAGAGAGAGGGGGCACATGGAGGGTGAGTACACAGGACCCGGCCTGGGGGGTGCAGAGAGAGAGGGGGCACATGGAGGGTGAGTACACAGGACCCGGCCTGGGGGGTGCAGAGAGAGAGGGGGCACATGGAGGGTGAGTACACAGGACCCGGCCTGGGGGGTGCAGAGAGAGAGGGGGCACATGGAGGGTGAGTACACAGGACCCGGCCTGGGGGGTGCAGAGAGAGAGCACATGGAGGCTGAGTACACAGGATCCAACCTGGGGGGTGCAGAGAGAGAGAGGGCACATGGAGGCTGAGTACACAGGACCCAACCTGGGGGGTACAGAGGAGAGGGAGCACATGGAGGCTGAGTACACAGGACCCACTGGGGGGTGCAGAGAGAGGGAGCACATGGAGGCTGAGTACACAGGACCCAACCTGGGGGGTACAGAGAGAGGGCACATGGAGGCTGAGTACACAGGACCCGACCTGGGGATGCCCCCCGAGGTGTCTGGCTGGGAATGAACCCGAATCCCCGGTGCGCAGCCTCCGGACCCCCTGTGTGAGCTCGGGTCGTATTGATGAATATCAGCATTCCAGAGATGAGAGATTTCCCATCCGCAGACAATGACACTCCCCCTACATGAGAGTACCGACCTTATTATATTCACCTCAATGGAAGGAGCACACTGCCCCCCGCTGGCCACTGCTGGGATATTCCCGGCACACTGCTGAGGAGACGGAGAACCCGCACAGTTCCGGGCTCTGTGATTGGGTGTAACGAAGAGAAATTATCATCATATTTCCTCCTCCGGTGACCCCTGACCTGTCACATTCCGATGACCTCTGACCTGTAGCGTTATCAGCCGTCTGTTATACCTGTTGGTTTATGGGTGATGAGGGCATGTGGGGGTATGAGGGGATTGGTTAGGTGATAAGAGCTGGATGGGGGGGGTAGGTTCAGGTTTAGAGATTGGGGGGGGTAGGCCAGGTTTAGAGATGGG
>NW_017310921.1:5896-6531 GCF_000935625.1 Nanorana parkeri | reverse complement strand
TCCAGTGAAGGGAACTCTTAAGGCATCAGCACACCAAGACATTTTGGACAATTTCATGCTCCCAACTTTGTGGGAGGAGTTTGGGGACGGCCCCTTCCTGTTCCAACATGACTGCGCACCAGTGCACAAAGCAAGGTCCATAAAGACACGAGTCCTGACCTCAACCCCATAGAACACCTTTGGGATGAATTAGAGGCGGAGACTGCGAACCCGGCCTCCTCCCCCAACATCAGCACCTGACCTCACAAATGGTCCAACATTCCCATAGACACACTCCTAAACCTTGTGGACGCCTTCCCAGAAGAGGCGGAGCTGTTATAGCGGCAAAGGGCGGAGCCAACCCAATACTGAACCCTACTGACTAAGACTGGGATGCCATTAGAGGGCGGATCCAACCCAATACTGAACCCTACGGACTGGGACTGGGGGGGCCATTAGAGGGCGGAGCCAACCCAACACTGAACCCTACGGACTGGGACTGGGGAGCCATTAGAGGGCGGAGCCAACCCAATACTGAACCCTACGGATTAAGACTGGGATGCCATTAGAGGGCGGATCCAACCCAATACTGAACCCTACGGACTAAGACTGGGATGCCATTAGAGGGCGGGGCCAACCAAATGCTGCCCACTACG
>NW_017310921.1:5220-5549 GCF_000935625.1 Nanorana parkeri | reverse complement strand
TAAGACTGGGATGCCATTAGAGGGCGGAGCCAACCCAATACTGAACCCTACGGACTAAGACTGGGATGCCATTAGAGGGCGGAGCCAACCCAATACTGAACCCTACGGATTAAGACTGGGATGCCATTAGAGGGCGGAGCCAACCCAATACTGAACCCTACGGACTAAGACTGGGATGCCATTAAAGATCATGTGCGTGTAAAGGTGTCCCAATACTAATATAGTGTATATCAGTTGCTCCACCCACTTCCCTGCAGCTCCGCCCCCCTCCCTACCTGCATTCAGCTCTCTCTGAGGGTTTGATGAGAGGCGACGCGCCAGAGCGGTGA
>NW_017310921.1:2072-5172 GCF_000935625.1 Nanorana parkeri | reverse complement strand
GAATCCTTTATCGTGTATTCATGTTTATTGGTGAGACAAAATTTATATACAAAGAATTAAAAAACAAAAATTTACAAGTTCATCAACCTTAAAAAATCCCAAATAAAGTAAAACCAGAAGGCGGAGCCCGCACGCGTCTGGTCATGTGACGGTATGATCTGTGAAGGGTCCATGTCCTATGCTATGAAGCATTGATGACTTGCTCCGTTGTATGT
This sequence comes from Nanorana parkeri, assembly GCF_000935625.1. Lineage (NCBI taxonomy): Eukaryota > Metazoa > Chordata > Amphibia > Anura > Dicroglossidae > Nanorana > Nanorana parkeri. Next base: position 4,957 of record NW_017310921.1, on the reverse strand, counting down.
GACAGGTTCTCTTCACCTTGCAGTGGATCAGGTTTAGTGGGGAGTGTTCTAGAGGACGGCTCCGCCCATTCCCCAAATATTGGAGGTGTTCCTCTTCGAGGGGCAAAGCTTCACGTTTTCTTCCCAACAAGCCCCACCCAGGACGCGCGTTTTCTACTCGTTGCAGTGTGCCGCCCAGACCACTAGAGGGAGCAATGACAGGACAGGAGAGGACATCCGGGGTGGTCCGCTGCTCGTCGCACCGCTGCGGACCGCTGACATCACATCTACAATGACATCATGGATTGTTACTGACCGGTCATCAACATGCACAGTGACGTCATCATTAAGCTCATATCCCCTGCGCTCTCACACGTATGTAGCAGGTATCCCTTTAAAGGGCCAAAATCTACAAATACAAAATCACATCGATGCCCCGCCCCCCTCCCCGGACTGTTGTCACTCTTTTAGTGTATTTTCTTTTCAGGTTGAATGTAATAGCACATTATGGCCACTAGGTGGAGCTGAGGAGCATTGGACATATACAGTTACCCACTATGGTCCTCAGCGCCATCTAGTGGCCATAATAAATACTTGCCCCCTATGCTCCTCAGCGCCGTCTAGTGGCCATAATAAATACTTGCCCCCTATGCTACTCAGCGCCATCTAGTGGCCATAATAAATACTTACCCCCTATGCTCCTCAGCGCCATCAAATGGCCATAATAAATACTTACCCCTCTATGCTCCTCAGCTCCCTCTAGTGGCCATAATAAATACTTACCCCCTATGCTCCTCAGCTCCATCTAGTGGCCATAATAAATTCTTACCCCCTATGCTCCTCAGCTCCATCTAGTGGCCATAATAAATTCTTACCCCCTTTGCCCCTCAGTGCCATCTAGTGGCCATAATAAATACTTTCCCCCTATGCTCCTCAGCTCCATCTAGTGGCCATAATAAATACTTTCCCCCTATGCTCCTCAGCTCCATCTAGTGGCCATAATAAATACTTGTCCCCTGTGCCCCTCAGGGCCATCTAGTGGCCTTAATAAATGCTGATCCCCCTATGCTCATCAGCTCCCTCTAGTGGCCATACTGTGATATTACATTACACCTGAAACGGGCTCTTAACCCTTGCCGGGTCTGTCCACCATAGACAGCTGTCCCCGCCCTCCTCCTTCATTACCTGGTGCTCCATCCATTAACAGGGTCCCTGGTGACCGCACCAAGACTCGTGTTGCCCGACTCCTTAAGGTGGTCAGTGGGTACCAGGTCCAGTCCGGGTCTTGGATCCACTCGGTTGCCTGGCAGTAGTACTCGGCCTGGTCGGTGGGCTGCAGGTTGGACATGGTCAGCTGATACCAGATGGGTGACACCTTCTCCAGCCGGAGGTGGCCAGCCAGGTGACGGTCCTGGAAGGAAGGTCCTGCCGATACGATGGAGAGTTTGGAGAGGTGGAGGAGGGGCTTGGTAGAGTCCTCCCGGTACCAGGTGACAGAGAAGTGTGTGTGCCGGGCGTTGCTGGAGGAGACTTCACATACCATCCTCAGGGTGTCATCTGCATGGAGTGTCAGCTCCTGGGGCGAGGGCACAGAGACTTGCAGCACGGCCGGGATCACTGCAGAAAGATCACCAACTGTCAGATATAGAATTAAAGCCATTGGAGGGGGGGAGGGGCCATGTAAATGATGACTGGAGAAGAGAAGTGATTGGTGGGAATTGGAAATTAATGGGGTACAATGGAAGGGTCAATATCAGGATTTGGGGTACAATGGAAGGGAAGATATCAGGATTTGGGGTACGATGGAAGGGTTGATATCAGGATTTGGGGTACAATGGAAGGGAAGATATCAGGATTTGGGGTACGACGGAAGGGTTGATATCAGGATTTCTGGGTATAATGGAAGGGTCGATATCAGGATTTGGGGGTACAATGGAAGGGTTCATATCAGGATTTGGGGGTACAATGGAAGGGTTCATATCAGGATTTGGGGGTACAATGGAAGGGTTCATATCAGGATTTGGGGTACAATGGGAGGGTTAATATCAGGATTTGGGGTACAATGGGAGGGTTGATATCAGGATTTGGGAGTCAAATGGAAGGGTCGATTTCAGGATTTGGGGGTACAATGGAAGGGTTGAAATCAGGATTTGGGGTACAATGGAAGGGTCAATTTCAGGATTTGGGGTACAATTGAAGGGTCGATTTCAGGATTTGGGGGTACAATGGAAGGGTTGATATTAAGATTTGGGGTACAATGGAAGGGTCGATATCAGGATTTGGGGTACAATGGAAGGGTCAATATCAGGATTTGGGGTACAATGGAAGGGTTCATAGCAGGATTTGGGGGTACAATGGAAGGGTTCATATCAGGATTTGGGGGTACAATGGAAGGGTCAATATCAGGATTTGGGGTACAATGGAGGGGTCAATCTCAGGATTTGGGGGTACAATGGAAGGGTATATATCAGAATTTGGGGTCCAATGGTAGGGTTGATATCAGGATTTGGGGTACAATGGTAGGGTTGATATCAGGATTTGGGGTACAATGGTAGGGTTGATATCAGGATTTGGGGTACAATGGAAGGGTTGATATCAGGATTTGGGGTACAATGGAAGGGTTGCTATTAGGATTTGGGGGTACAATGGAAGGGTCGATATTAGGATTTGGGGGTACAATGGAAGGGTCAATATTAGGATTTTGGGTACAATGGAAGGGTTGATATCAGGATTTGGGGTACAATGGTAGGGTTGATATCAGGATTTGGGGGTACAATAGAAGGGTCGATATAAGGATTTGGGGGTACAAAAAGGGTTGATATCAGGATTTGGGGGTACAATAGAAGGGTCGATATCAGGATTTGGGGGGACAATGGAAGGGGTGATATCAGGATTTGGGGGAAAAA
>NW_017310921.1:943-1926 GCF_000935625.1 Nanorana parkeri | reverse complement strand
GGGGTACAATGGAAGGGTTGATATCAGGATTTGGGGGTACAAAAAGGGTTGATATCAGGATTTGGGGGTACAATAGAAGGGTCGATATCAGGATTTGGGGGGTACAATGGAAGGGTTGATATCAGGATTTGGGGTACAATGGAAGGGTCAATATAAGGATTTGGGGTACAATGGAAGGGTCAATATAAGGATTTGGGGTACAATGGAAGGGTCAATATCAGGATTTGGGGGTACAATGGAAGGGTCAATATCAGGATTTGGGGGTACAATGGAAGGGTTGATATCAGGATTTGGGGTACAATGGAAGGGTTGATATCAGGATTTGGGGGTACAAAAAGGGTTGATATCAGGATTTGGGGGTACAATAGAAGGGTCGATATCAGGATTTGGGGGGTACAATGGAAGGGTTGATATCAGGATTTGGGGTACAATGGAAGGGTCAATATAAGGATTTGGGGTACAATGGAAGGGTCAATATAAGGATTTGGGGTACAATGGAAGGGTCAATATCAGGATTTGGGGGTACAATGGAAGGGTCAATATCAGGATTTGGGGGTACAATGGAAGGGTTGACATTAGGATTTGGGGTACAATGGAAGGGTCGATATCAGGATTTGGGGTATAATGGAAGGGTTGATAATAGGATTTGGGGTACAATGGAAGGGTCGATATCATGATTTGGGGTACAATGGAAGGGTCAATATTAGGATTTGGGGTACAATAGAAGGGTCGATATCAGGATTTGGGGTACGATGGAAGGGTTGATATCAGGATTTGGGGTACAATGGAAGGGTAGATATCAGGATTTGGGGTACAATGGAAGGGTAGATATCAGGATTTGGGGTACAATGGAAGGGTAGATATCAGGATTTGGGGTACAATGGAAGGGTTGATATCAGGATTTGGGGTACAATGGAAGGGTTGATATCAGGATTTTGGGTACAGTGGGTATAATTGAGGGGTGGATCCCGGGATTTGGGGTT
>NW_017310921.1:0-508 GCF_000935625.1 Nanorana parkeri | reverse complement strand
TCAGTGGGTATAATTGAGGGGTGGATCCCGGGATTTGGGGTACAGTGGGTATAATTGAGGGGTGGATCCCGGGATTTTGGGTACAGAGGGATAGATTTGGGGGGGTGCCCTCACCTTTCAGGGTCACGCTGGCACTGTACCCCCCCGGGTAGGTGTGTGTGGGGGTGTAGCACTCATACTCCCCGGCATCCTGGGCCCTCAGGTGGGTGATGTGAAGTCGGGCGATGTCTCCTCTCACCCTCTCCAGGTAGATGTCCCTCCTGCCCCTCACCCGCTCCTGGTATATGGCGTAGGAGAATTCCGGGTCCGCAGAGCTGACAATCTGCAGCTTCCGCCGGGGCTGATGTGCCGGGAACATCGACCATTCAAATGACACCACAGACACACCGCTGACATTACACCAGAGGGAGACCGAGGAGCCCTCCGTGCGGTACAGGGGCCCAGGGGCCACAAGGAGGAGCTGAGAGACAGCGCAGCCTAAAGAAGAGACAAAGAGAAGTAATTACCT
>NW_017310920.1:13112-13578 GCF_000935625.1 Nanorana parkeri | reverse complement strand
AGCAATAATTCTAGGGCCAGTATTTTGGGGTATCTCTAAAACTGATGACCTGTGGGGGCCGCCGTTTTTGCCGTTTCACGGACGCACGCAATTTTTAACCTGGGCATGTTGGGTATCGTTTTACTTATTGTAACCTCATCTTTTATATTTCATTAAGCAAATTGGTATGTTGTTGTGTTTGGGGCATTTAATTAAATGTGTCACTAAAGTTTGGGGTTTAATAAGGAGTTGCGCTAATATTGCGCAACATAAAAATTTGCAACTACAACTATTATATTGTATAGGGTCTTGGCATTCAGAAAATATATAATGTGTGGGGGGTTTTAAGTCATTTTCAGGCCTAAAATGTCGAATATAACATGGGTGCAAAAAAATAAAAAAAAGGCATCAGTCATGAAGGGGTTAACTATTAACAAAAATTTTATTTATTTATGTATCACTTGGCTGTAGATCCTCAAATCATCTC
>NW_017310920.1:11410-11667 GCF_000935625.1 Nanorana parkeri | reverse complement strand
GGTAAAGGCAGGTGGCAGACAAATGAACAGCAGGAACTCTAGCACACATTGGGATTTTACCACCAAGAAGCAATAGTACCCCAAGACTAGTATCCAAGATTAACACAAGAAGAAGAATAAATTAAACATTTTGGTCTGAAACAAAGCATATGTACAGAAGCTTAATGGTTTAACTAAAGTTCTTGAAGGGCTAAAAGAAGGATTGAGAACAAGGCGTCATGTCTTAGAACTGTGTAATCCCAACCAACACCACCATC
>NW_017310920.1:8597-9873 GCF_000935625.1 Nanorana parkeri | reverse complement strand
TTTTACATTATGGGATAATATTCATACACTTTTTTTGAAAACAAAATATCTGAAAATTATTGTGGAGAGAGGGGTTAGCTTACTACATTCAGAAGTAACAAATGATGGTGTCAGAAGCATGGGGTAACAGTTATAATCATAGCACATTCGGAATGTTGGTGGAAAAAATGTTTACTGAATAGTGGGATGATTTTCTTTATCCAGGATATAATTATTCATTGAGTAAAGGGAAACGCTTAGTAATGATTGCAGTGCAGTCCCCCAAAAAAGTGTAATAAGTAGAGTTTTTGACTAGTATTGGACAGATCAATCAATACTGATCTGGTGTTTATTTATGTTTTTTTCTAAATTATATTTGCAAACAAAGTACTTATTTGCATAGTTCTTTTTTGTAAACCTAACTCCATAACAGATGAAGACTCCCCTAACTATATTTTTTTTACAGCTTCTTAATAAATTGGTAGAAACATTCGTGGTCAATTTGAAGAAAAGACATAGCTTTCATAAAGGGTTGATTTGCAGGCTATGGGGTTTATTTACTACTGGAGACATTGTTTACTCAGCAAAGTGTATGTTCACTCTGAAAATTAAATCATAGTATATAATGTAAAGCTGTGTTCATTTTGAATGGACAATCATGTTCAAGAAAAAGTCTGTTTTTTAACAAGTTTAGCTGCTAGTTATTAGGCAATCCCACCTTGTCTTTTTATTACTGGCTTTTTTAATTTTAATTTTAGATTGTTATTGATTTGAGGACAACCATCACCTTTTGCTGCTGTCCTGTGCATAGCACACTACTTTTATTTGGCTGATGCAAGAATTTCCCTTAAAAACAGGAGGATGTTGTTTAAAGGAGTGACATTTAGGGATTTGTATTTGTTTTAGGGATATAATGTTTTTTCTTTATGTTGATAGGGCCATTTTAAAAAAAAATTCAGTTGTTGTGACTTTTTGTTTATAACATGCATCTGCACATGATTGTATAATGGAATTGAATCCTCAATCTATTTTCTTTTATGTGAACATATACAACTAAATCAGCTACATCACTCATATCCACAGCCCACTTATCCCCATAGTAAACAAAAAAGTTAGATATAGATCAGTTATGCCTACTTTCCCTGATTTAAACTAGCCATTTTTATATGTAGGCTGGCACTCTTAATTCCTGTATGAAAACACCTTTTTGTGTATACTTGTTGATTACAACTATCTTGCCGCTATGCAATGTTTAGACAGCTGTATCTAGGAGTTTGCTAGAAATTGGGCAGAAACA
>NW_017310920.1:6659-7501 GCF_000935625.1 Nanorana parkeri | reverse complement strand
GGGAGAAAATGCAACCAAACAACTGCACACAAACCTAACCCTGAGAGGTAGGGATGCACTAATACTTTTCGAGTACCAGTGCCGATACTTGGCATTTTCATGAGAACTACCAGGGTTGCAGCGATTGCAGCTGGGACCTGGCTCTGGCGCTCCACCACTGTCCTGAAATCATTAGTCTGTATTGTTTTAGGAAAACTGTCACATGACAATAAAGAAAAATGTATTATTACTTGTACTTGTAAGTACTTGGGCAAGTATCAGTACTCGTACTTGCAAAAATGGTATCGGTGCATCCCTACCGAGAGGTAAGGTTGTGCTATTATAACAATAAAAACAAATGTGTGCTTCGCCCATATAGGCCATTGCATCAGGTTTACTTTATTGACCCCCAACATGATAAATTCACCTTTCCTTTACACACCATACAGTTGACGCAAGTGCAAGCTCTGAGCCAATCTAATGAAAGCTTGCACAGGACTAAACACCCTGCCATCTCCCCCATGTGACAATGCTTGGCCAACCACTAAGCACTGAACTATCACAGGTCCCTATACCCAGAAGAACTGGGTATTTTCTTTGCTCGGGCTGAATTGAACAGCAGGGTAGCAGAGGAAAGAAGGGTATGTGCCTCTGGGGTGGGTAGGGACATGAAAGTGAACTGTCGCTTCATTTTGAATGGACAAAGCGCAGATTTACTTTAGAAGAGATAATGCAGATTGTTATCAATATGCATTCCCGATTTCTATTTAAGTGAAGAAAAGGAAAATGCCTAATATTTATAAATGGTAAATAATCTCAGTGATAGTCCCACTACAAAATATCTTGGAATTGATTTAAATGTA
>NW_017310920.1:1856-3379 GCF_000935625.1 Nanorana parkeri | reverse complement strand
TCCTCCTATTCTCCTGGGTGCTATTCCTACAAAATCAGTGTTGTACATCTATGTCACTCTTCCTATGTATGTGAAATTTTTTTTTTCCTGCGTGCCCCCCCCTTAATCAAATCAATAGGAAAAAATTGCAGAAAATTCAAAAATGGCTTGGCCAGCTGATTTGAAAAATGTTCCAGAGGGCTTGGCAGCGAAAGGGTTAAAAGTCTCTCTGATTGTATCTGCCAATTCCTGATCACCAACAGTTTTAGGGATGCCTCTGAGTCTCAGGTTATTCCGTCGATTTCTATTATCCTGATCTTCAGCTTTATATGCTATCATTCTCATGCCCTTCTCCGTGTACCTGCACTGGTCCTGCAGTTCCTGAATCGCTTTGATGTGCACATCTAGCCTTTCTTCCGTGTCCTCTACCCTTTTTAGTACTTGGGACATCTCAGTTCTAATTGTGGTCAAGTCTGCTTTAATTGAGGCTTCCATGTGTCCCAGTAACTTAGTAAGGTCTCCTTTTGTGGGTAGAGATTGGGCTAATGTGTGTAGCGATAGTGCAGTACCTCGGTGGGAATCGTCCGAGGTCCCCGAGAATGCTGGTGAGCTGAGTCGTCCATCCGTGTCTCCTGCTGTACGGTCTCCGCGGTGTCCTGGGGACGGCGCTTCGTCGGCTGACTGTGCAACCTCTCCTCCTTCTCGTGCGACGCATCCTTGTGACGTTGGTTCCGGTGCCCAGAGCCGTCTGATTGCTCCTGCTCGGGGGCCTTTCGTGGCGTCTTTCTTCTGGGCTCTCTTGCCCCCCATCGCTTAATCGTGAGTACGGACTCCTCGGTCCCGTCACCGCCGCCAAGTCACAGTACCGGGTCAGCAGGCCGGCTTAATCGGCAACAGTGCTCTGCTATTGTGGGTTCCTATTCACTCGGCTTGGGAGGGAGCTCGTGGATGTCTCAGCTACTCACAGCTCAGCGCCATCTTGAGCAGGCTCCACCCCCCCTCACCCCAAAGGATTCTAAGATTGACGTCATCATGGCTTATGCAGGTTCATTGACCTGCATTAAGGGTGAGGATGCCGAGGGACATTCCATAGCTGAGGAGGAGAGAGGCAAGCACTGACCTCTGCAGGAGATGTGATCAGGTAAGTAAAACAGTTTTATTTGAGTCCTCAAGAAGCACTTAACCCTACTGCGGGGGTAGCCCCAGTGCAAGGGTATGTTTTTTTATTTGTCTGAAGTTCTTTTTTAAGGTTACATTTAATATAAAACACTGGATGATCTAGCCCATCAGACTGAACCCAACAAAACTAATTTTGGTAGCATGTTCTTTCAAAATTAGTTTTTGCTATCTTGACTTACCAACTGTTTCAATCTTTTAAATGAACTTTCTGTTTATCCCATATCAGTCACACTTTCCATGCCTAACGTGAAAAACATGCCTCACTGGGCCTATAGGATTACTGATTTTAGCTCACAGTGAAGAGGGCAATAAATATGTGCAAAGTGCATTAAACAGAGTTCACTGAACTGATGTTGAATCAAGAA
>NW_017310920.1:0-1423 GCF_000935625.1 Nanorana parkeri | reverse complement strand
CCCCCCCTTTGTCCGCTTGTCGAATTATCAGATTTTTATTAGACTTTAGAACTGCCTTTTATTTTCTTTGCATGCCAAAAATTACGGGTTAAACCCATAATTTGTTTCTTTTCACCATTACTATTCCTATATACCGGCTTTTTAAAATAGCATTCAAGATAATTAAGAGTTATAATAAAGTTTTAGTGTAGATTAACACTTTTGGTAGTTAAATAGAACCTTTTCATAGATATCTGTACATCAGACTAAAAAAAGAGACAACTGAGGAGGAAAGAGGGACAGAGGGATTTGGTTCCAATGGAGGGAAGGTCCCTTCAAAAAGTAGCTGGATAGTTGGGAGGTATGGGGTTGACCTTGGTGCCTGTCACACTTGGGCTGATGCTGATCAGACATCTGAGCACTCCGCTTGCTCTACATGGATGTGTTTCATATGATGTCCAGAATGTATTCCTAGGCTAGCATCTGATCTGCAGCACAGACAGTAACTCCAAAAGGGGTAGGTATGAATGTGGAGCTTAAAACAACAAAACAATACAATATCACTAATTTATACATATTGTTCTCTTGCAGTGATAAACAATAATGACAATGTCTGCAGCACCTGGGGAAATGGACATTATAATCTATTTGATGGACATCATTTTTCCTCTACTGGGACCTGTACATACATTTTTGTTCGAGATTGCAATATAAACAGTGAAGACTTTAGCATCCTCATCCGCCGTGCAATGATAGGCAGCGAATCTCATGTTGTCTATATTGGTATGCAATTGTTTTCCCAGTATGTTGAAGCAAACCAAACTGGTATATATGTTGATCATAACAAGTAAGTATTTGTTTTAAATTCCAAAAATCTTAATGACAATCGCTTTTAATAACATGTCCTTACTGCACTATTCTGAATTATTGGTGCTTGGATTTATTATATTTAAAGTGTATGTAAATCCTAACAGTTAACTTCTCTTATCTGCTCCCTTTGGTCTGTTACATACAGTATACCATTGAATCTGGTAACACTGTTCTGTCTGTTTCCTTGACAAAGGAGGCCATCATGTCCCCAAAATATTATGTTGGTCTAACGAAACTTCACTAAAGAATCAAACTGGAATCTGGTGTATCCAGCATATGGCAAATGAGGAGATAGTGTGGGACAGATTGATCCCCACTGGGGAGATTCACCCCTCTATTTGTCTTGGTTATCACTGTCACCAAGGCCGAAAGTGCTGAAAATCCAAAATTTTAGATCTGTCATAAGAGCGAAAGCTGAGTGCAATCTTCTACTTGGTGTAATGTTCCAGAGACAACTATCTGTATCTCTTTGGTAAGACTTCCTATCATCAAAAAATAACCTGTTAGGAGTCTTAAACTCTTCTTACTCTAGTCAAAACTAGACATGTGCACTGCCAAAAAATTTGTTTCGTTT
>NW_017310919.1:4623-5359 GCF_000935625.1 Nanorana parkeri | reverse complement strand
ACAAATGGCAAGATTCGGGGCTGCCCTCTATCTCAATTAATATGTGCCCTTATAATGGAGCCTTTACCAGAACGTGTACAATCTAACAGCCAGATTAGCAGTGTCTCCCTCTGAGATTAGTCAAGCAAAACAGATGACAAACGCACTCATCAATTCGTCACCAGCTTTACAGCAAGGTGCACACGGAATGGGCTTTAAACAGTCAAACAGCAAAACGTTTTCCTGGCACACTCACAAGCCAGCATGTAAAAAACCTGTCTAACACTAAGGTTAAAAACAGAGGTTTGGATACACGTCTTCTGCAGAAAATGTGAAAGCCGCACAGCCACGCCAAGGCACCTCTTATAGTGTATCCAAACCTCTTTGCAGTTCAGCTATGTTGTCCTAGATTGTTCACTTCTCCTGTATTCTCCAATTTCACCCTTGTGTGAAGAACCCTGCTAGATTTTGAATATTGGGATTATTCAGGGAATACAAAATGTTTTACAGACATACATTCTACCCCTTTCTTTTGGTATTCCCCTAGTATCAGATATCTAGGTATAGAACTCACAAGTCCGTCTACCTTGCTTTTTTCATTACCAACCACTGATTTCATCATTTAGAAGAAAAGAAGAGCTGACACACCTAACAACCCTAGAAATGTCTTGGCACAGGGGATTAGTAGCCTACAAAATGTTGATCCTGACAAAAAATTTAGACTTATTTTGCACCTTACCCCTGACCTTGACAAATG
>NW_017310919.1:0-480 GCF_000935625.1 Nanorana parkeri | reverse complement strand
GGACAGCAAAGAGGCAAATAGAAGATAGCCTAAGTCAGTCAGACCAGTTCAGCAACGTGCAGGCAAGAAGGTAATGAAGCAAGAGACAAACTTGTAATCGGGTAGCAGGCCAGAATCAGTAACGTGCAGACAACGCAAGAACAGGCAGGGAGCAGAGGTGTCATCAAATTAGCCAGGGTCAGGGTACCAGAAGATCAGCAGGGTCAATAACAAGTCGGGATCAGCAACAAGAAGCAACACAACAGGTAAAAGGCACAGGATGTAGAAGAGTACTCAGCACCTGAGACATGGAGGGCCTGAGCTTAAATAGCCCATTTGGCACCACCAAACATCATAGATGCATGCGCACGTCATGAAGTGCACGCATGAGCGTCTGCACAGAGGTGCATGGCCCGGACTGACACTGTGGGCAATGCCGTGTTGTAATGCTCTGGACTACTAATCCCAGAGACACAAAGCTTGTCTCAAGGATGAGCCCAG
>NW_017310918.1:10868-11431 GCF_000935625.1 Nanorana parkeri | reverse complement strand
AGGTGAGGGATAGGTGTCACCCCGCAGGTGAGGGATAGGTGTCACCCCGCAGGTGAGTGATAGGTGTCCCCCCGTAGGTGAGGGATAGGTGTCACCCCGTAGGTGAGGGATAGGTGTCACCCCGTAGGTGAGTGATAGGTGTCACCCCGTAGGTGAGGGATAGGTGTCACCCCGTAGGTGAGTGATAGGTGTCACCCCGTCTTCTGTAACTCCTCCCACTCCCAGCATCCCCGGAGCCGAGCACTGACCCCGGTATGTCATAGGCTGCCACCTTCTGTAACTCCTCCCCCTGAAATCCTCGGCCACGTGACACGGTGCTGAGTCTACAATAATGACAGGAGAGTTGACCTTCAATCCCTCCCGCTGACCCTTCAGTAGGTGTCACCCCGCAGTCCTTAGTACAGGTGAGGGATAGGTGTCACCCCGTAGGTGAGTGATAGGTGTCACCCCGTAGGTGAGGGATAGGTGTCACCCCGCAGTCCTTAGTACAGGTGAGGGATAGGTGTCACCCCGCAGGTGAGGGATAGGTGTCACCCCGCAGGTGAGGGATAGGTGTCACCCCG
>NW_017310918.1:10013-10462 GCF_000935625.1 Nanorana parkeri | reverse complement strand
GGTATGTCATAGGCTGCCACCTTCTGTAACTCCTCCCACTCCCAGCATCCCCGGAGCCGAACACTGACCCCGGTATGTCATAGGCTGCCACCTTCTGTAACTCCTCCCACTCCCAGCATCCCCGGAGCCGAACACTGACCCCGGTATGTCATAGGCTGCCACCTTCTGTAACTCCTCCCACTCCCAGCATGCCCGGAGCTGAACACTGACCCCGGTATGTCATAGGCTGCCACCTTCTGTAACTCCTCCCACTCCCAGCATCCCCGGAGCCGAGCACTGACCCCGGTATGTCATAGGCTGCCACCTTCTGTAACTCCTCCCCCTGAAATCCTCGGCCACGTGACACGGTGCTGAGTCTACAATAATGACAGGAGAGTTGACCTTCAATCCCTCCCGCTGACCCTTCAGTAGGTGTCACCCCGCAGTCCTTAGTACAGGTGAGGGATAGG
>NW_017310918.1:3217-7217 GCF_000935625.1 Nanorana parkeri | reverse complement strand
GGATAGGTGTCACCCCGTAGGTGAGGGATAGGTGTCACCCCTTAGGTGAGGGATAGGTGTCACCCCTTAGGTGAGGCATAGGTGTCACCCCGCAGGTGAGGGATAGGTGTCACCCCGCAGGTGAGGGATAGGTGTCACCCCGTAGGTGAGGGATAGGTGTCACCCCGTAGGTGAGGGATAGGTGTCACCCCGCAGTCCTTAGTACAGGTGAGGGATAGGTGTCACCCCGCAGGTGAGGGATAGGTGTCACCCCGCAGTCCTGACGTTTGTCTGTCTCCATTGTCCCAGATCTTCTCCCGGATGACTCCTCCCACTCTCAGCTGGGGGCGGAGCGTCAGCGGAACATCCGGTTTTCGGACGAGGAGAACGACGTTCTGATACGTAGCGTCATGCCGCACTACGAGAAGCTGTTCGGCAGGTTTGCGGCCCGGCATTCCACCGTAGCCAAGAACGCGCTGTGGAGGGAGGTGGCCGCGGCTGTGAACGCCGTCTCCGCCTGTCCGCGCTCCGTCCAGAACTGTAAGAAGAGATTCGCAGACATCAAACGTAAAGTGAAGGAGAAGCTGAGCCGCATCGACAAGCACCGGCAAACCACCGGCGGCGCCACCCGGCTCCACATCTCATTCTGGCCGTACGAGCGCGTCATGGAGAAAATAATCGCCACCGATGTCGTCCCCGACGTACCCGGCACCACGGACTCCGGACGTGTCACTGGTGGGTAACGTTGTCACCTGCTCAGGGGAAGCCGCCGACTGGAAGTTTATAGTCCCAGAAACAACCATGAGCTTATCGCAGGCGCGCGGCATACGTACGGGGCCGGCGGGAGACGTATGCTGTACGTCGCTGCTAGTGAAAGGGTCACTCCTCCGTACTGGGGGGTCACTCCTCCGTACTGGGGGGTCACTCCTCCCTACTGGGGGGTCACTCCTCCCTACTGGGGGGTCACTCCTCCCTACTGGGGGGTCACTCCTCCCTACTGGGGGGTCACTCCTCCCTACTGGGGGGTCACTCCTCCCTACTGGGGGGTCACTCCTCCCTACTGGGGGGTCACTCCTCCCTACTGGGGGGTCACTCCTCCCTACTGGGGGGTCACTCCTCCCTACTGGGGGGTCACTCCTCCCTACTGGGGGGTCACTCCTCCCTACTGGGGGGTCACTCCTCCCTACTGGGGGGTCACTCCTCCCTACTGGGGGGTCACTCCTCCCTACTGGGGGGTCACTCCTCCCTACTGGGGGGTCACTCCTCCCTACTGGGGGGTCACTCCTCCCTACTGGGGGGTCACTCCTCCCTACTGGGGGGTCACTCCTCCCTACTGGGGGGTCACTCCTCCCTACTGGGGGGTCACTCCTCCCTACTGGGGGGTCACTCCTCCCTACTGGGGGGTCACTCCTCCCTACTGGGGGGTCACTCCTCCCTACTGGGGGGTCACTCCTCCCTACTGGGGGGTCACTCCTCCCTACTGGGGGGTCACTCCTCCCTACTGGGGGGTCACTCCTCCCTACTGGGGGGTCACTCCTCCCTACTGGGGGGTCACTCCTCCCTACTGGGGGGTCACTCCTCCCTACTGGGGGGTCACTCCTCCCTACTGGGGGGTCACTCCTCCCTACTGGGGGGTCACTCCTCCCTACTGGGGGGTCACTCCTCCCTACTGGGGGGTCACTCCTCCCTACTGGGGGGTCACTCCTCCCTACTGGGGGGTCACTCCTCCCTACTGGGGGGTCACTCCTCCCTACTGGGGGGTCACTCCTCCCTACTGGGGGGTCACTCCTCCCTACTGGGGGGTCACTCCTCCCTACTGGGGGGTCACTCCTCCCTACTGGGGGGTCACTCCTCCCTACTGGGGGGTCACTCCTCCCTACTGGGGGGTCACTCCTCCCTACTGGGGGGTCACTCCTCCCTACTGGGGGGTCACTCCTCCCTACTGGGGGGTCACTCCTCCCTACTGGGGGGTCACTCCTCCCTACTGGGGGGTCACTCCTCCCTACTGGGGGGTCACTCCTCCCTACTGGGGGGTCACTCCTCCCTACTGGGGGGTCACTCCTCCCTACTGGGGGGTCACTCCTCCCTACTGGGGGGTCACTCCTCCCTACTGGGGGGTCACTCCTCCCTACTGGGGGGTCACTCCTCCCTACTGGGGGGTCACTCCTCCCTACTGGGGGGTCACTCCTCCCTACTGGGGGGTCACTCCTCCCTACTGGGGGGTCACTCCTCCCTACTGGGGGGTCACTCCTCCCTACTGGGGGGTCACTCCTCCCTACTGGGGGGTCACTCCTCCCTACTGGGGGGTCACTCCTCCCTACTGGGGGGTCACTCCTCCCTACTGGGGGGTCACTCCTCCCTACTGGGGGGTCACTCCTCCCTACTGGGGGGTCACTCCTCCCTACTGGGGGGTCACTCCTCCCTACTGGGGGGTCACTCCTCCCTACTGGGGGGTCACTCCTCCCTACTGGGGGGTCACTCCTCCCTACTGGGGGGTCACTCCTCCCTACTGGGGGGTCACTCCTCCCTACTGGGGGGTCACTCCTCCCTACTGGGGGGTCACTCCTCCCTACTGGGGGGTCACTCCTCCCTACTGGGGGGTCTCTCCTCCGTACTGGGGGGTTACTCCTCCGTACTGGGGGGTCACTCTTCTGTACTGGGGGGTCACTCCTCCGTACAGGGGGGTCACTCCTCCGTACTGGGGGGTCACTCCTCCGTACTGGGGGGCCGCTCCTTTGTACCTGGAAGTCTTCCCCTGACTCGTGGTTCATGTTCTCGTCACCTCCATGTCTCTAACCTGTAAAACCTCCTTCCTGATACTACACAAAGACACGGCCCTCAGGATCTGGTGTGTGGGTATATGGGCCCTCAGGATCTGGTGTGTGGGTATATGGGCCCTCAGGATCTGGTCTGGGGTGTATATGGGCCCTCAGGATCTGGGCTGGGCTGGGGTGTATATGGGCCCTCAGGGTCTGGTGTGTGGTGTGTATGGGCCCTCAGGGTCCGGTCTCTTCATATATTGAAGGGTTCTTTCTCTTCCTTCAGGACACGAGAGCTCGGATTTCCATGACCTGGGTGAGGAGGACGAGGCCGGGAACACGGAAGGTGAAGATGGCCTTCATACTGACGAGCAGGAAGAGGCGGAGCCAGAGGGGTGCAGAGCTCTGGAAGAGCCGGGCCGGGATGGGCGGCCATGTTTGAAGCAGGATCATGTGACCAGCAGGAGGGATGGGACCCTGAGGGACCATACGAGTCTGATCTATGCCGAGCAGAGCCTCTTCCGCAGGACCATGGCCCACAAGTTCAATCTCCTGAATAACAACGTCCGAGCCATAAATACCAACGTGCGGAGCTTCCAGAGGTCCTTCCGCAGGAACATGGCCGCCGTGACGCAGAGCATGCAGCAGCAGAACGCCATCCTGGACAGACTCGCCTCCAACCTCCTCCTATTGGCCGAGCAGCAACAGCAACACAACAAGCAATGTATGAGCGGCATGCAGCAAGTCCTCCACCATGTGCACCAAGTATCTCCTTCCCCCACGCCAAGCGACAGCGACAGCTCGCCAATGGAGGCCAGAAGGGGAGGAGCTCATTGGAGGAGGGTCCGGAGACGCAGCAAATCTCACATCTCCCCGGAACATACCCCCAAAAAGGGGCGGCACTGAGGGGCCCCTCGTATGACTGTATGGAAGAGCCGTAGCAGTGATGTCCCCCCCCCGGAGGACCCCCGGGTCACCCCAGGACTATCCCTCAGCAGAGACAGATTTGTGGACTGTTTTCCCCTCAGTGATCCCTACATTGTGTTCATGTAGCCGGAGAGGCCGCCGGCCATGTTACCAAATAGACCAATACACGTCCCTGGAGTCATTGTACCCGAGTCCTGTCTCTGTTTCTTGTGTCACCGATCTCTGCCTCTTGTGTCACCGATCTCTGCCTCTTGTGTCACCGATCTCTGCCTCTTGTGTCACCGATCTCTGCCTCTTGTGTCACCGATCTCTGCCTCTTGTGTCACCGATCTCTG
>NW_017310918.1:0-1866 GCF_000935625.1 Nanorana parkeri | reverse complement strand
GGGGGGGGGGATGACAGCCGCTGATAGACAGGACCGATCTCAGAAGCAAGTTGCTGGAAGACTGCTCTTTCCCACACATGGTGCTCTATATTGCTGGGACTTGTAGTCCTCTATAGCCGGCGCCATTCTGCATGCATTGCTGTATAATTTTACACTTTCCATGTCACTATATTGCACACCGCACTATCTTTCTTACTTCCACCGCTCCCGGCTCGCTCCTGTGATGGACTACAACCTCACTACAAACTACTAGTCCCATCACTGGAGACATTTTTTAAACTTTATTGTATTGTTTATCCGATTAATCGAACTTAATAATCGGCTAACTAATCGATTTTGAAAATAATCGTTAGCTTGGATGGTGCCGAGTACCTGGCTGTCATGGTGTCACCGGTCTACATTGGATGGTGCCGAGTACCTGGCTGTCATGGTGTCACCGGTCTACATTGGATGGTGCCGAGTACCTGGCTGTCATGGTGTCACCGGTCTACATTGGATGGTGCCGAGTACCTGGCTGTCATGGTGTCACCGGTCTACATTGGATGGTGCCGAGTACCTGGCTGTCATGGTGTCACCGGTCTACATTGGATGGTGCCGAGTACCTGGCTGTCATGGTGTCACCGGTCTACATTGGATGGTGCCGAGTACCTGGCTGTCATGGTGTCACCGGTCTACATTGGATGGTGCCGAGTACCTGGCTGTCATGGTGTCACCTGTCTACATTGGATGGTGCCGAGTACCTGGCTTTCATGGTGTCACCGGTCTACATTGGATGGTGCCGAGTACCTGGCTGTCATGGTGTCACCGGTCTACATTGGATGGTGCCGAGTACCTGGCTGTCATGGTGTCACCGGTCTACATTGGATGGTGCCGAGTACCTGGCTGTCATGGTGTCACCGGTCTGATGGGGGAGCTCCCAGTCTGAGGGACAGGCATGGCAGGCCGGGGGGGGGTTTCTGTACACGATTGGGGTCCCAGCCTGATCCCGGACACAGGTGGTATAAAGGCGGCCAATCACCTTCGGGTTATCTGCCGCCTGCAGGAGGATTGGTCACTTGGCCAGGCTATCCAGTCCTACTCCCAGCATGCCCAGCGTGTCCTCGGAGGATGAGAGTTTTCTTCCAGGGGTGTGGAAATTTTTGTAAAAACGACTTGTCCGAGGGCTAAAGCGGGGGAGGGGCCGGATCTACTCGCCCTTCACGACAATCTACTCGTCCCAATACAAAAAATAGTTTTAATGAAAACTCGGGACGCACCAATGCCGGTTTTTCGGTATCGAGTACGAGTACGGATTTTTTGCTTTCGGATCTCGCCGACACTGAATACTAATACCGGTGCTTCCGCTGGCATGGAGCCGGATTCCCGGGTAACGACATCCCGCCCAGGTTCCTCATTGCCCCGGAAGCCGGCTCCATGTTGTTTGGCCGGCTTGATTGCGATTGGCCGGGAAACCTGCTTCCCGGTCAATCAGGAAGCCGGGCGGCGAGTAATTACCTGATTGACCGGGAAACTGGCCCGATGCTGATTGGCCAGGAAGCCGACTTCCCGGGCCAATCAGCAAACCAGGAGGCGGGTCATTACTTGCCGCATGGCTTCCTGATTGGACGGGAAGCTGGCTCCGTGTTCCCCCACGGCACTGCCAGTCAGAGGAAATTTTCATCTGGCCGTAAGTTCCAATATCGGGGGAGGTATCGGAGCGTTTGGCTCAGTACTCGGTATCGGCACTGGTACCAGTACCGGCGCTCCCCTAATCCAAAACATATTTTACTGTGCTAAATAGCGCTTCTCACTGGTCAGCGCAATCACCTGACCACGCTGACCAATCAGTGCTTGCAATTTGCGAGCGAAATTCAAAATGCATAGGGG
>NW_017310917.1:10391-11685 GCF_000935625.1 Nanorana parkeri | reverse complement strand
TATTTTAGCTGCTACCAACATAAATCTTAAAGTATCATTTTTTATTATTATTTTTTTGGACCTGGTATCAATGTTAATAATGCAATTAGGGGATCCTTTTCAATATTTGTTTCCTCCACACACCGATATATTTCAAACACTGACTCCCAGAATGGTTGTAGTTTAGGACGACAACACCAGATATGCAAGTATGTCCCCTCCTCTATTTCACATCTCCAACACCTGTCAGACATCTCTGGGTTTATGTGTTTAATCCCTTCTGGGCACCTGTACCATCTAGATAGTACTTTATAATTTTTCTCTTGGTGGAATGAAGACATGTCTACCTATTAGAATGTTAATGAACTCATCCTGACTGTGATTGGGATGGGGAGCTAAAACAAAGAAAAGCTGAAACTGTCCCATTACAATGTAAACATTCCTTTTGTGAAGTACTTCTCACCTTTTCAGCCAATAGAGACCCAGCACATGTAGGTGAATGGTGGTAGAATGAATATAAGGCGAGGCTGGGCTCAGTCAGTTACAAGAACTGCTGGTCAAGAGAACAAGAAGCTTCTATAGGACAACATTCTACAATACTCCAGGTAGGTGAACTGTTTATAATTTTGATGTTTTTTCTCTAAACATCGAACTGAGAGATATGCTGGCTGCAGGTGGAGTATATCTCACTGCTCTTCTTTGTTTTTTTTTTTTTACAGAAATTGTTTTTATTGAGAAAGCTTCATAGAAACATCCATATAAGACACATTGCTCTTCTTATATGGTTTTGGTATTCAAACAAATTCCTAAAGCAGATAATTCCAGCTAGCCAATTGATAATCTGGAAACATTGCACCTCTCAGAATATTTACTCAGTTTGACATTCATCTGAATTGTATAAAATCCAGTCCACAGTTTTCTCATTGCACTTCTGGAAGGATTTTAGATTCTTGTCAGGTGACTCTGAGATACATATAATAAGTAACTTATAAACAAATGTAAGGCGTATTTATAAGAAAACATTTTTTCCCCAGCTTTGGATAGAGTTGGGAAGGATTAGAACCCCTCCTGGGATGTTACAGCTATCCGGAGCTTTGTTAAAGAGATTTCTCTTTGCTTAACTTTCCCCTTGTTTTGTTGAAAACCCTTAAACCAGATAAGAAATAAAGGAATTTTCCAATAGCAAAACAGAGAGAAATATATATTATTTAATTAACCAGGGAAATTCTGGAAAAGAGCTTTGTTTTGGTGTCTGTGTCCCTGCTACATATTTCCCCTCCCTTCCTGCCTGATGAAAACGTTGTCAACCATTGCC
>NW_017310917.1:3985-9407 GCF_000935625.1 Nanorana parkeri | reverse complement strand
GACATACAATTCTGGTGTAAAACTTCAGAATGTATTACATTCTGAAGTGGGTTGTTATCTGTTGCCAATATTCTATAATATAACATTTATTTTTTTTATTTTTTTTAGGGATCTACCGTACTTCCTGAATTTTGGATTTAAACATTCTGAAAACATACGACTGCTAACTTGGTATTGTTTAGCACATAATGAATCCCAGAGGAGACAAGCTATATGAGTATTTAGAGAGTGAGAAAACTTTAATTTCAATGTCATTTCTAACAATTCCCCAGAAGATTCATAATGAAGAGAACTCATTTAACAATGACTTAAAACATGAGGCACATCTTACTCAACACCAGAGGAGACACACTGGAGAGAAGATATTTGAGTGCTCAGAATGTGAAAAGTGTTTCACAAAAAAGGACAATCTTAATAGCCACCTGATGACTCACACTGGAGAGAAACCATTTACATGTTCAGAATGTGACAAGAGCTTCACTACTAAGGGAAATCTTACTGTTCACCTGATGACTCACACTGGAGAGAAGCCATTTAAATGCTCAGAATGTGGC
Organism: Nanorana parkeri; assembly: GCF_000935625.1. NCBI lineage: Eukaryota > Metazoa > Chordata > Amphibia > Anura > Dicroglossidae > Nanorana > Nanorana parkeri. The sequence goes on along the minus strand of NW_017310917.1, from coordinate 8,853 downwards.
AAAAGCTTTGCAAGAAAAACAGATCTTAACAAACACCAGAGTATTCACACTGGAGAGAAGCCATATAGATGTCGAGAATGTGGAATGTGCTTCACACGAAAGGAAAGTCTTACTATTCATCAGATGACTCACACTGGAGAGAAGCCATATAGATGTCGAGAATGTGGAATGTGCTTCACACGAAAGGAAAGTCTTACTAATCACCAGAGGACTCACACTGGAGAGAACCGATTCAGATGTTCAGAATGTGACAAGTGCTTCACAACTAGGGGAAATCTTACTCAACACCAGAGGGTCCACACAGGAGAGAAACCATACAGATGCTCAGAATGTAACAAATGTTTCACCACCAAACCTCAGCTTAGTACTCACCTGAGGACTCACACAGGAGAGAAACCATTTGAATGCTCTGAATGTGGAATTTGTTTCACACAAAAGGATGGTCTTACTATTCATCAGATGACTCACACTGGACAGAAGCCATATAGATGTCCAGAATGTGGAATGTGCTTCACAGGAAAGGAAAGTCTTACTATTCACCAGAGGACTCACACCGGAGAGAAGCCATATAGATGTCCAGAATGTGGAATGTGCTTCACACGAAAGCAAAGTCTTACTATTCACCAGAGGACTCACACTGGAGAGAATGGAGAGAAGCGATTCAGATGTTCAGAATGTGACAAGTGCTTCACAACTAAGGGAAATCTTACTGAACTCACCTACACACCTACACACACTCACCAATATCTATCTATCTATCTATCTATCTATCTATCTATCTATCTATCTATCTATCTATCTATCTATCTATCTATCTCTACACCGGTGGACACCCCGCCATGTCTTCATTGCGCGTGCGCGGTCATCTTATTGACGCCTGCCGGTGGCCATCTTGGTGATGGACGACAGCAGAGAGAGGAGGGGATGTTTACCCGGTGGGAGGAAGTATGCCGCCGGGTCCCCTCCACGGTCCTGACACTGTCAGGCTCTCGGTCCGTGACCGAGTGCCCGACATTTTAGAGGGGGTGACACCAAAATGACTGTCACCTCACCTTTGGTGTCACCTGGTGTGTGACTGTCAGTCATTTTAGTGTCACCCCTTCAATGGTGTCACCGGGGTTTACTATTTCAAATGTACTGTTCCCGGAATACAGAAAGATATTTATCTGATAAATAAACTGAACAAGTCTATTTGTAAAAATGAATAAATGCTGGTAGGAAATTGGTATTAATAGGGCAGAGAAACTTGCTTTGGCACGTTCTCTCTCTCTCTCTCTCTAAATATATACATGTTTATATATCTTTCTATAGTAGACTAGATGAGATGGTAATAAACCCCTTCCCACTAACACTTTATCATTGTTCCCCAGCATGATGCACTGTGTCATATTATGTGGTATATTAATAAATGCCCTCCCTTTGCAAAGTAAACAGCCAACAACTTCAATCCCAGCTGGCATTGACATCCAGGGTCCACATTGACAATAAGGAACCAGTCAGAGTGGTTCCCAGACATGTGACCACAATGCCAGCTCTGACAGGGATCACGGACATGCTGGAAGCTTTTTATAGCAATCAAACTAAGACTTTGCTCACCTTCGATTTTGATGAACCTGGAATGTAATAAGCCAACTAACAATTCAGTCAGCTCTAGGAATTTGTAGATAATGTCCATAGGTACATTTTAAGGGCTGATTCACAGCACCTGGTGAGTTACATCCAGAGAACAGATCACTGCTGACCCCATGACCAGCTTCATTCATATCTATGGATATAATTGCCCATCATATAAATATGTCAGCAGATAACAAACTGGCATGCCTTTGTTTGGAAATGTAACTTTTTTTAGTTAACTCTTGGTCCCCAAAAAAGTGCAAGTGCGATCATACGGCTGATTCTGCTTGTTTGCGGCTATATAAGAGCTACAAATGAGCGTAATCCATGTAAATGAAATAATTTAGTGTTTGCGTCGCTGGGCGGTCTTCTGAGCAGTCTTCCGCACGGGAAATGCAAACGCTATATGTGAAGAGAGCCTTAGGCACTGATGGTTTTAGAATAGTGCTTTTTGTTTGGGGGTCCCTCTCTATGCATCCTCACATACAGAAAAGCATTCAGTATAACATCATCTTCATGGTGGCAGCACACTCAATAGATCTCAAGCCATGAGGAAACCAGCCAAAGAGCCAATAGAAGATATCACTTCTTGCCATTTAAATAAATAACTTGCATGGGTATAACTTTTTTGATTAAAAACAAACAAAACAAAAGGTCATATCTTGTTAATGTGCTTTTTTTGTACAACCTGACTTACTACAATAAGATCCCTTAATTCTTAATCCATCTTTGCAGATATACTCACTGTAAAAGACACCTCATGACCATCTTCATTCATATCTATGGATATAATTGCCCATCATATAAATATATCAGCAGATAACAAAACTGGCAGCTAGAAAATGATCAAGAATACATATCTGTACCCTGCAACGTTCTGTGCTAATCCAGGTGTGTCTGTGCAACCTCTCCATTCATACATAGGGATTTGATGGCTATTATAATAATCAATGTATTTGCAGAAACAGAGCAGCAATGTGAAAAAGCAGCTCACAGACCTTTACACTGCAAGAGCTGTTCTTGCATGCAGGATAAAATGCACTTTTTATGCCTTCAGACTAGATAAATCCCCAAAAACATGATATACTTTCTGACAGAAGAGACCCAGTTGAATAAAATGGCGGCAGTTGAATTTTTTTTATGTTGCACGATATTTGTGCCACTGTTTATCAAACCCAAATGTTTAGTTAAAAAGGCATTAACATTCATTTCCATGCACCCAAACACTATATAAAACCTAATGTTTGGTAAAATAGAAAGGATAAGGTTATGATCACAAAAAAAACAAAGGGTGATTTTAAAGTCACACACCCATGACATGGCAACAGACTTTGATGCTCAAAATTATCCACAAGTGACTGCTAAATAAGCCTTTACAAGTCATTAGTTTTGCATTAACTATAAATAATAGCCCTTCATTAATGCTCTTAAGGTGCCCATACACTGCACGATTCTCGTACGAGAATCAAGGGAAATCCCGAGATCGTACGAGAATCGTGTAGTGTGAATGAAGACGTGTGACAGTTTCTACTGTACGGTCGCATGTCTTTTGTCTAAGGAGCATGCTAGAAAACCAGCCGAAAATCGTATGATTTTCGGCTGGTTTGAATGATGCTCAGGAGACAAATGCCGTACGGGCCGGTGTACGCACGCGCACACTGCCCATTCAGCATTGCCCATTCAGCATTGCGGTCATCAGAAGCCTGCCCCTCGGGCTTGTGATGATCGCAAGTACGATCTGCCTGTCCAAGATGGGCAGATCGTACGTTTTTTAAATTATTTTACAATCATCGCAAGACTACGGTCTTGCGATGGTTGTAAAGTGTATGGCCACCTTTACTCCGGCATGCATGGTGATACGTAACACATGTAGAGTAATCGTCATTTTCATATGTAGGTGCACATGATGAAATTGAGACGGTAGGTACTGTATGTATATCCATGCATATGGGGGTGGGGTTTTCATCTTGTTGGTGTTTTTTGGGGGGCTTTTTTTAATTACTTTTTTTACTTAACTTTTTTGCTATCACATGAGAGGCTAAGAGCCCCATCAATTTGTCCGACTTTGTTACTGAGACAAAAATTTGTGAGAAATCTCCCCAATAGTACACAGACAGGAAAACTTAAATTCAGAAGGGTGGTAACCTTTCCTTATTTTACCCAAAACTGCAAAACACTTTTAACAAAGACTCTCCAGTTCCTTCTGTCATTGATGGTACAATGATAGTGTTCATGCTAATGATGAGAGGCAACTCCCAGTCATTTACAATGAAGGTTCCCTCCTATTGTCCTCCCTCCACATGTTATAATGTTAATGAACTTGTTCTGGTTGTGATTAGGGCGGAGTGCTGAAACAAAGAAAAGCTGTAACTGCCCCATTACAATGTAAACATTCCTTTTGTGAAGTAGATCTCACCTTTTCAGCCAATGGAGATCCAGCACATGTAAGTGAATGGTGGTGAAATGAATATAAGGTGAGGCTGGGCTCAGTCAGTTACAAGAACTGCTGGTCAAGAGAACAAGAAGCTTCTATAGTACATCATTCTACATTATACCGGGTAGGTGCACTCTGTGTGATTGTGGACTTAATAATTAAGATGTTTTTTCTTTGAACATTGAACTGAGAGATATGCTGGCTGTAGGTGGAGTATATCTTGATGCTCTTCTTATAAGGTTTAGGAGGTATATAAACACATGTTGGCAGCAGATAATGTCAGTTACCAAACTGATAATCTGGACACATTGCCTCTCTCAGAATATTTACCCAGTTTGGCATGAATCCGACTGTTATAAACTCCACTCCACAGGTTTCTCGTTGCACTTCTGGAAGGATTGCAGATTATTGTCACATGACTCTGAGTTATACATAAAAATACCTTATGAACAATAATAAAGCATATTTATAGACAAGCATGTTTTTTCAGTTTTTGATAGAGTGGGGAAGGATTAGAACTCCTGCTGAGATGATGTTGTTATCCGGAGCTTTGTTAGAGAGATTTCCCCTTGCTTACTTTTTCCTATGAATGGGAGAAAACCTTTCAACCAGACAGGAAGTGAAGGGACTCTCCAACGCAAAACAGAAAAAAGTACAACTTTTTGTTTGTTTAATTAAGCTGGGAAATGCTAGAAACTAGGGTTGCACAGATACCAAGTACAGTACTCGGTGCAAGTACGAGTACATGTACCAATACTTTTGAGCTCCAAGACTAGATCAGAGAAAAATTCAAAAGTTAGGAGGCAGATGTCATTTGTAA
>NW_017310917.1:0-1492 GCF_000935625.1 Nanorana parkeri | reverse complement strand
GAAAGGGAGTGTACCCATCCCTTGTACTTCATTTAGAATACTCCTCTAGTGTTTGTGACTTCTATAACCCATATCATCTATTTAGACCTCATTATATCCCCTTATAGTGTGCACATTCCTCTATTCTTATTATTATTTCCCTCATGTGTTCTCTAGTGTGTTGACTAAAACAATATGTAATCAATAATAAACCCTTTTATTACAAACTTAAACCTTGTTCCTTCCTCCCCACTTTCCATAGTTATAGTGACCCTACTTTTATTATGTATCCTAACTACTATTTAATTACCTACTTTTCTATACCCTATGGGTACTACATTTCCCTGCTGCTTCTTCTAAATATACCTTGTGTCCTCACTTCTTAATCCCGTCTTCCCATTCCCCTCCTCTCCATAGAACCATCTTCACTTCTTTCCATCTTTCATTCATATAGATCATATACTATGTTTGTCCAAATAATTTTATAATCATATATTTTCTTTATTCCTATTTGACCATACATACATTACCTTTTGATCCTTTTTCAGTTGCTGCCTTTATCCTTCTTTCAGCATTTTCTCATATTCCTCCGATTGTCTAAATGATTCCCATTTCTCCCATATCTTCTTATAACTATCATTCCTATCTGTATCCTTTGCACTTAGTTCTTCCATATACCTTATTTCTTCTATAGTATTTGCCCATTTTTCTATTGAGGGTGGGGCTGTTAGTTTCCAGCCCCGTGATATACTTATTTTAGCTGCTACCAACATAAATCTTAAAGTATCATTTTGTATTATAATTTTTTTGGACCTGGTATCAATGTTACTAATGCAATTAGGGGATCCTTTTCAATATTTGTTTCCTCCACACACCGATATATTTCAAACACTGACTCCCAGAATGGTTGTAGTTTAGGACGACAACACCAGATATGCAAGTATGTCCCCTCCTCTATTTCACATCTCCAACACCTGTCAGACATCTCTGGGTTTATGTGTTTAATCCCTTCTGGTCACCTGTACCATCTAGATAGTACTTTATAATTTTTCTCTTGGTGGAATGAAGACATGTCTACCTATTAGAATGTTAATGAACTCATCCTGACTGTGATTGGGATGGGGAGCTAAAACAAAGAAAAACTGAAACTGTCCCATTACACTGTAAACATTCCTTTTGTGAAGTACAATATACAGGGGTACAGGTACTCCTAGAATGAGATCCTAATAGGTTGGACTTGATGGACTAATGTCTTTATTCAACCTCAAATACTATGTACTTCTCACCTTTTCAGCCAATAGAGACCCAGCACATGTAGGTGAATGGTGGTAGAATGAATATAAGGCGAGGCTGGGCTCAGTCAGTTACAAGAACTGCTGGTCAAGAGAACAAGAAGCTTCTATAGGACAACATTCTACAATACTCCAGGTAGGTGAACTGTTTATAATGTTGATGTTTTTTCTCTAAACATGTATATTCACAGACAGACCTGTTCAGTTTAGTTATCTGATAA
>NW_017310916.1:11475-11686 GCF_000935625.1 Nanorana parkeri | reverse complement strand
TGACCCCTCACAGGATGACTGACCCCTCACAGGAACACTGAGCCCTCACAGGATGACTGACCCCTCACAGGAACACTGACAATAACTATGTGGGGCTCTCACCCTGCCAAAACCAAGATGGCGCAGGCGCACTGAATTGGGTAGTGCGGGTTGAAGATGGCAGAGATGGGGGTTCGGTGGGTGACGGGGGAGAGCCGGTGTTTACAGGTTT
>NW_017310916.1:11131-11461 GCF_000935625.1 Nanorana parkeri | reverse complement strand
GTCGGTGGACATGCGAAGAGGGTGGGGCTTAGCGAGGATCGACCCATCAAGGTGGCGGGAGCGGGATGGCTCTGGTGACGTCACACATCGGTTGTCATGGTGTCCAGTCTCTCTCAGTGCGGCCTGCAGAGCGCCGAGGGGCCTGACTGACAGTGAGAAGGAGCCCGGGGTCCAAAGGGGCCCCGAACCGGAAGAGGGGTAATGAGCTCTGTATTGTATTATTATAGGAGGTTTACTACAATAGGAGTTATTTCTATGCGGGTTCTCTGACATTTTCGTCTTTATTTTTACTATTGTTACATTGTAATGTTTGAAAAATGGGGGTGGGGT
>NW_017310916.1:6903-10812 GCF_000935625.1 Nanorana parkeri | reverse complement strand
ACTACCAATTTTTTTATAATGAGAGGAATATGTGGGGGGCCCTATTATGGTTGATGGTGGGTATCGGTGGAACGGTCACCTTGCAGAAGGACAGAGAGCAGCAGTGAGTGGTCTTTATTACAGGAGGGGGCGGAGACAAGACCAGTCACCCTGTGCAAGGACAGAGAGCAGCAGTGACCAGTCTTTATTACAGGAGGGGGCGGAGACAAGACCAGTCACCCTGTACAAGGACAGAAAGCAGCAGTGAGTGGTCTTTATTACAGGAGGGGGCGGAGACAAGACCAGTCACCTGTACAAGGACAGAGAGCAGCAGTGAGTGGTCTTTATTACAGGAGGGGGCGGAGACAAGACCAGTCACCCTGTACAAGGAGAGAGAGGAGCAGTGACCGGTCTTTATTACAGGAGTGGGCTGAGACAAGACCAGTCACCCCGCACAAGGAGAGAGATCGGCAGTGACCGGTCTTTATTACAGGAGGGGGCTGAGACAAGACCAGTCACCCCGCACAAGGAGAGAGATCGGCAGTGACCGGTCTTTATTACAGGAGGGGGCTGAGACAAGACCAGTCACCCCGCACAAGGAGAGAGATCGGCAGTGACCGGTCTTTATTACAGGAGGGGGCTGAGACAAGACCAGTCACCCCGCACAAGGAGAGAGATCGGCAGTGACCGGTCTTTATTACAGGAGGGGGCTGAGACAAGACCAGTCACCCCGCACAAGGAGAGAGATCGGCAGTGACCGGTCTTTATTACAGGAGGGGGCTGAGACAAGACCAGTCACCCCGCACAAGGAGAGAGATCGGCAGTGACCGGTCTTTATTACAGGAGGGGGCTGAGACAAGACCAGTCACCCCGCACAAGGAGAGAGATCGGCAGTGACCGGTCTTTATTACAGGAGGGGGCTGAGACAAGACCAGTCACCCCGCACAAGGAGAGAGATCGGCAGTGACCGGTCTTTATTACAGGAAGCTCCTCACACGGGATCACTGCAGATTGGGCTCTGTATGGGGACAATGTCTGCTGAGCCCGGAGTTGACCTTTAACCATTTATCCGGCACCTAGAACATGTATAAAGCCGCCATGTTAGTTGTACGGTGTTGGGGGAGGGTCTCAGGAAGTGACCGATGTGCTGATCCGGTTCTGGGTGGTCTGCTGATCGGGATCCATGGTGGACCTGTGGTGTGTTCTCACTCTTCTTTCTCTCCTCAGGTTAATGAGCAGTCATGGAGAAGAAGCAGGTGGCTGGTCAGGAGAGGCAACAAGCACGGACGTGGCGCCGGCCCATAAATCCCCAGACTGCTCCAGAATCTGACAAGGACTCCGGGTTCTCAGGTACTGTCGTCATTTGTCACATTATGTATGGCCTGGGCTGTACCTGAGCCCTCCTGGCCACCACTAGGGGGCGCTGTCTGTAGACCAGGTGACCCGCTCTGCCCCGGGCCTGGCTCTGCTGGGCTGTAACTGAGCCCTCCTGGCCACCACTAGGGGGGCGCTGTCTGTAGACCAGGTGACCCGCTCTGCCCCGGGCCTGGCTCTGCTGGGCTGTAACTGAGCCCTCCTGGCCACCACTAGGGGGGCGCTGTCTGTAGACCAGGTGACCCGCTCTCATACGGCATTGAGTGCCGATTATTCATCTGAGTGCCCCACTCAATATGGCTGCAAGCGGCGGCCATATTGAGTGGGGCACCTCAGATGAATAACGCGCTGGATGAGTGTGGCCCGAGTTCATTGTAATACTGTAGCTGTGTACTATGTGTACAGGGAAATGGCGCGGGTGGAGCACGTGCAGTACAGACTTCTCACCCAAACCTCTTCTCACTAAACCGGAAGTCAGATGGTTGCAGAACTCGACGAGTCGGAGGTTTCGATAGAACAGCGGCTTCCATGGTGGTCATGTGGTTTCGGATCATTGAGATCCCATAGAACGTCAGTGTGGAGTTGGTCGGTTCTGCTTGGTAAAGCCACACTCCGCGCTCCTTCCACCGTGGTGATGGGGCGATAGTATACCCCCCAGTATGGAGAAGCATGTGACCCACATCATGTGACAGCACTGGGCCAATCACCGGGCTCCGATGCTGTGTGGAGAGTTCATAGTCCAGTCTAATCTACGAGCGATGCCTCCCGGCGGAAGGGGGAGGGGCACTGAAGTGACCCACAGATATGAGGTGACGGCTACTGGTTCCCCTAGTGAGCCGATGTTAGGAAGTGTCTGCACAGCCTCCCTGTCCTCCCCCATGTGTCTGCGTGGCCTCCCTGTCCTCCCCCATGTGTCTGCGTGGCCTCCCTGTCCTCCCCCATGTGTCTGCACAGCCTCCCTGTCCTCCCCCATGTGTCTGTGTGGCCTCCCTGTCCTCCCCCATGTGTCTGCGTGGCCTCCCTGTCCTCCTCCATGTGTCTGCGTGGCCTCCCTGTCCTCTATGCAGACACATATCCTTCTCTTTTTAGGACACCGTAGTGGCTGTGCGGGTGCTGGGAATGTATGTGAGTCTCTGGGCATCCTTGTCATAGAATGATGACCCCCCTGTTGGTGACCACAGTGATGATGATGATGGTGGTGGTGGTGGTAGTAGGGATGGTGGTGGTGGTGGTAGGTATGATGATGGTGGTAGTAGGGATGATGATGGTGGTGGTGGTAGTAGGGATGATGGTGGTGGTGGTGGTAGTAGGGATGATGGTGGTGGTGGTAGGGATGATGATGGTGGTGGTAGGGATGATGATGGTGGTGGTAGGGATGATGGTGGTGGTGTAGGGATGATGATGATGGTGGTGATGATGATGGTGGTGGTAGGGATGATGGTAGGGATGATGATGGTGGTGGTAGGGATGATGATGGTGGTGGTGGTGGTAGGGTTGATGATGGTGGTGGTGGTAGGGATGGTGGTGGTGGTAGGGATGATGGTGGTGATGGTGGTGGTGGTAGGGTTGATGATGGTGGTGTGAGCCCTCCTGGCCACCACTAGGATGGTGGTGGTGGTAGGGATGATGATGGTGGTGGTGGTGGTAGGGTTGATGATGGTGGTGGTGGTAGGGATGGTGGTGGTAAGGTTGATGATGGTGGTGGTGGTAAGGATGATGGTGGTGGTGGTAGGGATGATGATGGTGGTTATGATGATGGTCGTGGTAGGGATGGTGGTGGTGGTGGTAGGGATGATGATGGTGGTGGTAGGGATGATGATGGTGGTGGTAGGGATGATGGTGGTGGTGGTAGGGATGGTGCTGGTGGTAGGGATGGTGCTGGTGGTAGGGATGATGGTGGTGGTGGGGATGATGGTGGTGGTAAGGATGATGGTGGTGGTGGTAGGGTTGATGATGGTGGTGGTGGTAGGGATGATGATGGTGGTTATGATGATGGTCGTGGTAGGGATGATGGGGATGATGGTGGTGGTAAGGATGATGGTGGTGGTGGTAGGGATGATGATGGTGGTGGTAGGGATGATGGTGGTGATGGTAGGGATGATGGTGGTGGTGGTAGTAGGGATGGTGGTGGTGGTGGTAGTATGATGGTGGTAGTAGGGATGATGATGGTGGTAGTTGTGGTGGTAGTAGGGATGATGGTGGTGGTGGTAGGTATGATGATGGTGGTAGTAGGGATGATGGTGGTAGTGGTAGTAGGGATGATGATGGTAGGGATGATGGTGGTGGGGGTAGTAGGGATGGTGGTGGTAGGGATGATGGTGGTGGTGGTGGTAGGGATGATGGTGCTGGTGATGATGATGATGATGGTGGTGGTGGTAGGGATGATGGTGGTGGTGGTAGTGATGATGGTGGTGGTGGTGGTAGGGATGATGATGATAGTGGTAGGGATGATGGTGGTGGTAGGGATGATGGTGGTAGGGATGATGGAGATGGTGGTAGGGATGATGGTGGTGGTGGTAGGGATGATGATGGAGGTGGTGGTAGGGATGATGGTGG
>NW_017310916.1:4975-5865 GCF_000935625.1 Nanorana parkeri | reverse complement strand
TGGTGGTGGTGGTAGGGATGATGATGGTGGTAGGGATGATGGTGGTGGCGGTAGGGATGATGGTGGTGGTAGGGATGATGGTGGTGGTAGGGATGATGGAGGTGGTGGTAGGGATGATGGTGGTGGTCAGGCGGGTGCAGGAAGTGGTGGGGTGGCCTCCATTGTTGTGTCCTCTGCTTTGTCCTTCAGATGTGGCGTCGGAGTGCCTGAGCTGTGTGGATCAGACGGATACGGAAGAGTCTTCGCTGACCTCGCGCTGGAATGCGCCGCACAACCCCCCGGGGGCCCCTCCCCCTCCTCTGCTCATCTTGAAGAATTTGCTTGTTGATCAGGTAGGGCCACTTCCAGATAGGGATCTGCTCCCTACCAATGGCTGAGTGCTGACAGATCTCTGTATAGGCCTCATATCTGACCCTCCGGTGTGATCCCTGTGACAAGTCGTAGGCCAGCGCCCCTCCCCCGCCACGGCCGCCCCATCCCGGCCTCTGATCTGCCACGTGGGTCCCGGCCCCGGAGATGCAGGGACCCCGGAGATGCAGGGACCCCGGAGATGCAGGGACCCCGGAGATGACAGGTGAATGCAGGGACCCCGGAGATGACAGGTGAATGCAGGGACCCCGGAGATGACAGGTGAATGCAGGGACCCCGGAGATGACAGGTGAATGCAGGGACCCCGGAGATGACAGGTGAATGCGGGGACCCCGGAGATGACAGGTGAATGCGGGGACCCCGGAGATGACAGGTGAATGCGGGGACCCCGGAGATGACAGGTGAATGCGGGGACCCCGGAGATGACAGGTGAATGCGGGGACCCCGGAGATGACAGGTGAATGCGGGGACCCCGGAGATGACAGGTGAATGCGGGGACCCCGGAGATGACAGGTGAATGC
>NW_017310916.1:0-3900 GCF_000935625.1 Nanorana parkeri | reverse complement strand
GGGACCCCGGAGATGACAGGTGAATGCGGGGACCCCGGAGATGACAGGTGAATGCGGGGACCCCGGAGATGACAGGTGAATGCGGGGACCCCGGAGATGACAGGTGAATGCAGGGACCCCGGAGATGACAGGGGAATGCAGGGACCCCGGAGATGACAGGGGAATGCAGGGACCCCGGAGATCACAGAGAGGTGAATGCAGGGACCCCGGAGATTGACTCTGTTTTTCTTCTCCTCAGGGGCCCGGCCCTGACCCGCACTCCCATTCCTGGACTGTCCATCCCTCCTTCCAGCTGCTGCCCAGCACATCGCAGGTCCTGGTTTTCCCGTCCTCGGTACCTCCGGCAAAGCCTCAGCCACCCATCGGAAAGTCCACCAAATACTTTCCTATTCTGGACTCCTTCCCCAAGATCGCGCCGCACCCACCACAGGGCCACAGGAGAGCAGCCGAGACCAGGCGCCAAAACCAAACAAAACGGGGACTTCCCGGACCGCCGCCCTCCGGGGAGAGGGGAGGTTCCTCGGAGGGTCCGGTGGCTCCGGACTGTGACCTGGGCCCGGCCACCGCACCCAATGAGACCAGAGACGGCGCCGATCGCCTGGCAGCACCTTTCTCGGGCTCCTCTCAGACTGGCCTCTCGGCGCCATCTCAGCGGGAGAAGAAAAGTCGCCGGTTTCGGAACACGCTGGGCGTTCTACACCGTTCCGGCCTGCTGAGCATTGCCATAAAAACCAAAGAGCTGGCCCGGCTTAACCAGGCCACCCAGAGCCAGCTGGAGAGGCTGCAGGAGCAGGTCAGCCTGTACACCACGGCCATCGGCAGTAACCTCCCGGAGGACTGGCGGAGGCTGCAGGAATCGCTGCCCGAGCCCAGCGGGCCGCCGGAGGGGATTGCCATGTGACTTGCTCTCACCACGGATGGCTAGCGCTGGCACCGTGTCACCATATAGGGACTGGTGGGATCGGAAGGACCTCCAATGGAATCGGTGCCCGGAGCGGAAGGTGTCCACATCCCCGAGGATTATTCTTCATTTCAGGACGTTCGGTGAAGCCGCAGCAATCGTTCCACCAGCCAGATACACGTCCAGAACCGCCGGCGTATAGCCGGATATTATAGAGCCGTTTATTCCAAATAGATATCGGGACATTCCAAAGACCCCGACCAGTCCTGGTGACACCTGCGTAGATAGACCCCGACCAGTCCTGGTGACACCTGCGTAGCTTTGCCAAGACCCCGACCAGTCCTGGTGACACCTGCGTAGATAGACCCCGACCAGTCCTGGTGACACCTGCGTAGATAGACCCCGACCAGTCCTGGTGACACCTGCGTAGATAGACCCCGACCAGTCCTGGTGACACCTGCGTAGATAGACCCCGACCAGTCCTGGTGACACCTGCGTAGATAGACCCCGACCAGTCCTGGTGACACCTGCGTAGATAGACCCCGACCAGTCCTGGTGACACCTGCGTAGATAGACCCCGACCAGTCCTGGTGACACCTGCGTAGATAGACCCCGACCAGTCCTGGTGACACCTGCGTAGATAGACCCCGACCAGTCCTGGTGACACCTGCGTAGATAGACCCCGACCAGTCCTGGTGACACCTGCGTAGATAGACCCCGACCAGTCCTGGTGACACCTGCGTAGATAGACCCCGACCAGTCCTGGTGACACCTGCGTAGATAGACCCCGACCAGTCCTGGTGACACCTGCGTAGATAGACCCCGACCAGTCCTGGTGACACCTGCGTAGATAGACCCCGACCAGTCCTGGTGACACCTGCGTAGATAGACCCCGACCAGTCCTGGTGACACCTGCGTAGATAGACCCCGACCAGTCCTGGTGACACCTGCGTAGATAGACCCCGACCAGTCCTGGTGACACCTGCGTAGATAGACCCCGACCAGTCCTGGTGACACCTGCGTAGATAGACCCCGACCAGTCCTGGTGACACCTGCGTAGATAGACCCCGACCAGTCCTGGTGACACCTGCGTAGATAGACCCCGACCAGTCCTGGTGACACCTGCGTAGATAGACCCCGACCAGTCCTGGTGACACCTGCGTAGATAGACCCCGACCAGTCCTGGTGACACCTGCGTAGATAGACCCCGACCAGTCCTGGTGACACCTGCGTAGATAGACCCCGACCAGTCCTGGTGACACCTGCGTAGATAGACCCCGACCAGTCCTGGTGACACCTGCGTAGATAGACCCCGACCAGTCCTGGTGACACCTGCGTAGATAGACCCCGACCAGTCCTGGTGACACCTGCGTAGATAGACCCCGACCAGTCCTGGTGACACCTGCGTAGATAGACCCCGACCAGTCCTGGTGACACCTGCGTAGATAGACCCCGACCAGTCCTGGTGACACCTGCGTAGATAGACCCCGACCAGTCCTGGTGACACCTGCGTAGATAGACCCCGACCAGTCCTGGTGACACCTGCGTAGATAGACCCCGACCAGTCCTGGTGACACCTGCGTAGATAGACCCCGACCAGTCCTGGTGACACCTGCGTAGATAGACCCCGACCAGTCCTGGTGACACCTGCGTAGATAGACCCCGACCAGTCCTGGTGACACCTGCGTAGATAGACCCCGACCAGTCCTGGTGACACCTGCGTAGATAGACCCCGACCAGTCCTGGTGACACCTGCGTAGATAGACCCCGACCAGTCCTGGTGACACCTGCGTAGATAGACCCCGACCAGTCCTGGTGACACCTGCGTAGATAGACCCCGACCAGTCCTGGTGACACCTGCGTAGATAGACCCCGACCAGTCCTGGTGACACCTGCGTAGATAGACCCCGACCAGTCCTGGTGACACCTGCGTAGATAGACCCCGACCAGTCCTGGTGACACCTGCGTAGATAGACCCCGACCAGTCCTGGTGATACCTGCGTAGATAGACCAAGACCCCGACCAGTCCTGGTGAAACCTGCGTAGCTTTGCCAAGCAGAGTAGTGAGTAGGCAGCTGTAGCCGGGGGAAGGGAGCATCCCCTTTATACCGCCATCTACCTCCACGTCACGTGTGTTCGGTCAGCTGACTCCAGGAAGTGCCGCCATTGGCTGAACACGCCGGAGCACAATATGGCTGCCTGTCCTGGGGCCCGCGGGAACGTCTCCACGCCATGCGCTCCGGCTGAGGGGAAACATCTGTAGATTCTTCCGGAATGTGAAACTACCCTGACATGGCCGTGTTGTCATTCTGCGTGTTGTTCAATAAAGTTTTTTTCTATAAGAGTCGCTTTATCTCTCTGAAATTTGGTGTGAGCAAATCTCTGAGCCCCCAGTACCTGCAGATCGGCCCTCAGGGGCCCCATATGAAGAGACTGCTGCCCAATCCTCCCCATGACACAGATCTGTGATCTCAGTACCTGCAGATCGGCCCTCAGGGGCCCCATATGAAGAGACTGCTACCCAATCCTCCCCATGACACAGATCTGTGATCTCAGTACCTGCAGATCGGCCCTCAGGGGCCCCATATGAAGAGACTGCTACCCAATCCTCCCCATGACACAGATCTGTGACCTCAGTACCTGCAGATCGGCCCTCAGGGGCCCCATATGAAGAGACTGCTACCCAATGAGTGACACAAATGTCAGCCTGGCATGGGATGCTGGGATTTGTAGTTCCACAAAGCTGGTCAGGTCTTGTTTGTAGAAACATTCATCTCAGTGCAGACATAAGAGGCGGGGCCTTCACGGGGGGGGGGCTGATGTGTCTCATGCCGGGTATGCCAGCACTTGGCTCCGCTCCTGTGGCCCTCTGTGGGAACTCATAGATGAGAAGTGTTCCACCTGCTGAAGTGTCTGTAACTCTGTTCGGACGGTCCTGTGATCCAGACATTTATTTTGCTGATGCTTTGTGTATATTTTGGCATTATTAAATCTGTTGA
>NW_017310915.1:357-11706 GCF_000935625.1 Nanorana parkeri | reverse complement strand
CTATCTGCGGCGATATGCTTTTCGCACTCAGTTTTAGCTGGAGACGCACTTAACAAATTGGATATATATAAGCGGAGAGACCAACACAAGTCTGAGGATATCAATCTGCCACACTTACCTGTCACCTGTCTGAGACATGGCTGGGATATAGCTAAGTATCTGACTGAGCTGCATGTGTGATGTTTCACTAATCTTGTTGCACATTGTGCAACTTTTCTATGAGTTATATGCACTACACAGCGTGATCCTAACATGGGGCCTTGGTTGTTTGCTGTTCAGCCATACTGATTACATCTTACAGCATTGACCCATTGCACCTGGCTATCTCATGTTTGGCTTGTGATGCACATTGTGCTTTCCTATGAGCTGTATGAACTATACAGTTTGCCCCAACATGGAGCCTTGATTGTTTGCTGTTGTGAGGGAAGGAACGAAGTCCCCCTGTTTGCTGGATTGGAACCCAATAGCAGGGAACAATACCAGAAGGAGAGTCCAGGCTGAGGTACAAGAAAGGATAATCCAAAATGCGATGTCAGAGTACAGTCAGGGTCGAGGCAGGCAGCGAGTATCATAAACTGTGAGGCAAGCCAGGGGTCGATAACCAGGAGATCCGAATAGCAGGGAAGGGAGGCAGGAAACAGGAAATGAGGAGTTGTAGCTGCTTAGGGAATGGCAGAATAACTCAGCAACAAGTCTTGGCTCTGGCTGGAATTTAAACCCAGCAGGGGCCAGCGACGCCCCTGTTGTCTGGGCAACAGGAAGCCACAGGTCCCTGCGAACCAATGGGACGGCTGGGAGAGAAGGAGTGTTTGCAAGGCCCTCCCCAGCAATGACCAGCACCCAAAGCAGCTAAGAAGCCACGGCATTGCCACATGCGCACGTCACGCACGCATGTCATGCATGCGCTCATGTGCACACATGCAGCACGCCGCCGGGCACCAATTCACCCCAAGAAGGACCCTACGATCTCCGTCGCACCCGCCGGACCCCAGGTAAGAGGGCACCCCTGGTCCCACGACAGCTGTTCAGCCACATGGATTATAGTTTGCAGCGTTGACTCATCACACCTGGCTGTCTCATGTTTGGCTTGTGATGCACATTGTGCTTTCTTATGAGCTATATGTACAATACAGTCTGATCCAACTTGGAACATTGGTTGTTTGCTAGTCAGCCACATTGAGTATACTCCAAAGTGTAACATCTTGCTGTGTTGACTAATTGCACCAGGCTATCTCATGTCTTGCTTAAAAAAACTGGCATCTTGTTTGTTTGATTACATTCAAACCGACTAGTTCATATGAATACTTTCTATGTGGCATTACCATCTGCAGTGGACTATCCTGCGGTCATCACAGAATATGGACTCTTTCTATGTCAGTTTTTTTCTCACTTTTTCTAAGTGTTACGTCACTATTAGTGCTCACAGATGACTATTTCTATAGCTTGAAGATCAAGTTGCATTTGGCTTATCTTTCCATCATGTATGATCTTTTCCATATGTGGTCTGGCCAGACCCTCCAGTAACTAATTTGTGCCCAGTAAGGTATAGACATAATAGCAGGACATATGCAGAACATTTTAACTTATGTGTTTTGTATTATTTAATACATCTGTCACACAATGTCATACATTTTGTAAAAGTTTGTTTGATTCCCAAGTAGTGCATCCCTATGGGGGTTATCTTCTTATTTTCTATATCAAAACCAGTCACATTGTATATCTTGTGATCATGTTTTTAGTATCACTCTGTATTGTTTACAATGTTTAGCAACATGCCAGAGTACACCTCAAAGCCACACACCAACTTTTCAAACATGAGGCAGATGTTATGCCAAACCAAACTAAACCAAAATGACAGTTCCATATTTCAGACACAACAGCCACTTGCTCCACCCCTTTGTTTACATTCCAGAGCAGAGCTGTCACTTGCTGACAGTTTTAGTTGGGTGCAAAGGTGGCAGCAGGCGGCAGGGATTTTTTTCTTTCATCGACTCGGCAAGCAGCCATAATCGTGATTGAAGAACATCTACATCACTGGACAGCATCATGATTGTTGATAGATTTACATCATGGAACTTTTTAGGTTTTTTTTCATTACTAAAGGACTTGTCAAACTGGTGTGGTGTGTACATTTACTAACTTATTGTTCATTTGGTAAGTGAGTAGGAGTCACAACTAACCTTAATCATTCACGAGGGGGCATCTAGTTGCCTCCTTTATGAAAGGCGAACATAGACTCAAATAAGCCCCCCACCCACAGACCCCCTATACATTTGGGCCAGGTTTGTGGGAAAGAGGCCCTTGACTTCACCAACATGGAGACCCTGCCGCATGTGGAGGGCAAGAGGCCTGATATGGTCTGGTAAGGAATTTGGGGAACTCCTTTTTAACATGGAGGTCCCCCCTGAAATTCCTAACAGATCTAAAGGGTCTAACATGAATTGGGGGACCTCATGCTGTTTTTTATTTTCATAATAAAAAACAACCTAACTCCATCCAAATAGATTCAAATAGATCCAAATAAGAAAAATTAAACCTTTGGATTGATCTGAATCACAAATTCTGAATATCTAACGGATCCAACTTTTGAAAAGAAAAAAAAATCTGAATAGAAAAGAAACAAAATACAATTTTGTGCTGTGCACAAGTCTATTCCACCCTGCAGACCAGTGATTCAATCTCTGCTTTAGTTAGCAGATGGTGTTTTTGAGTAGTGCCCAGAACTTTGCTGGGCTGTTAGTTTGGATGATCTAAGATCAAAGGTAGGTTGATGCAATTGGAATTGGAGTCATGCAAAGGTAAGGATTGTGGCTCAAAACTGGAGTCACTGAGCACTGTGTAATGGATCTCGGTACCACAGTTGGGTATATCCGCTAAGGTATCCACTCCCAAACACAGTCATTATAGCTTTTACACATAGTCATCAACCCGAAGCTTGATGTAGAGTTGTGCAGTTCTACCCAGGAACCAGTTAGGATGTGGTTTAGGGTAGAGAAGAACTAGTTTTATTGAGACCCAGCACAGTATTTATACAGTTCTGGATGGGTAAAAACATAATACAATGAAAGCAAACATCCCTCCCCAGTGCCTGGAAGTCCAGAGCCGCTATCAATCTTCTGCCAAACTATGTACACCGGATGGGGCAAGAATAAGCACAAACAATAACAGGTATAATGGGATTACTATTCTCTGAGTGTCTGTAATATGTTAATTTACTCAGCTATACCTAGGGGTCATTGGGCGGAGCTTGCTGTCACTGCTAGCTCCGCACAATCGTTTTCTATTTACTAGTTTTTACTTTTTTCAGTCTTTTTCTGTTCTGCTCGGTCCCTCTGAGGGGCCAAGCAGAACAGCCGAGCCGAATGCCGATGTTGGATCGGCTGAGTCGAAACTCCTTCTGCACTTGCTGAGCATGTTCGGCCGACCCGAAGCCACTCAAAGCAAGCCGATGTATGGCTGATTTCAGCCGATGTACGGCTGAAATCAGCCGTACCAGCCTGAAGTGAATAGCCGAACAGTGTTCGGCTCACATCACTTCAGATCGGTCATTCACTCGGCTGCCCTCGGCAGCTTCGTGAATAGACCCCCTAGTGTCAGAGTTATGTTAATCCCATTCTTAACACAATCACACAAATGGACAAACAGACTTTAACAATGTAAATAGGTGTTCAGGCCCAGAATTAACCTCTCGTGTGCTACTGCATTTCAGTTTTTAGGCACAGTCAGTTCAGATCAGGGTAATAGGGTTTGCAAAACATGGATACTGGCTCCTAAGATAGACTCCTATAACAAGCTCCATAGTCTACAGAGTCTCCAGTAATTGGGGAAATGTGGCACCCTGTACCACGGGGAAGACATAGTTCCAATGGCCCCCATACCCACCTCCCAAAAACAAAACCCCTTTCAAGGCCAAGGTCCATAGTCAGTAGGGTCGAGGCTGGCCTTCAGCCCCCTCCAGGTGCCCCAGACACAGAGGCTTCCATGACACATTGAGGAGGAGGATTTGCCATGTTTAGATTCCATTTTACCAGGTGGGAGTAGGCACTGTAAAAGACAGCCTGGTAGCCCGACTGGGTACCTCCGTCAATCAGCTTCTTCCACTCTGGAGCCAGAAAATCGTAATTACATCCCAAACCGTCCCCTAAAGACCACGCAGGACTATTCTCTTAAGGTAAACAAACAAGAACTGTCTTTTTTGACACACAGCACAGTATATATACACAAAACCTTCCCCATACACAAGTATGTCACATACTACACCTTCCCCTACACTGTATGTCAAACATTTAAAGTCTCAGGAGAAAATCAGATGAAGTAAACGAACACAGGACAAGGTCTTTTCACTTCAAGGGAGCAATAGATTCCCTCCTGGCATCAGTCTGGTCCAGGGCGGGATACTGATGTATTTGAAAACACAGTCTCAGCTCCCCATGTATACCCACATAACTTGAAAATAGGTATCTGGGGGTCCTCCTGATCCATGGAGCATAAATAAAGGGTCCCAAACAGCCCAAAGCACCATGGCAATCCCCTCTTTCAATCAGTAGAACCTCCTCCACAGCCAAGAACCATAGCCAGTGGGAAGGAGGCAGGCCTGCAGTCCTTTCCAAAGAACAGAACAATGGAGGCTTCCGTTACATTAGCACCATCCTGTTTCTTCCCTTGCCAGGGGTAGCTGAGGTTGTAGGAAAAAAAGACATATGGAAATCAGTATCAGGTGGAGGTGGCTTATGTGTCCTGTCCTTCCACAGCTTTGAGATGCCATTAGCCAGGCTATAGGTTATAACTGTTATCATTTTTCTAAATGGAGTGGTAGAACCATGGAACTTTCTATTCCTGCTAGGGAGAAACCGGAATTGATTTTAATGTATTTAAGTGTAAGTATAGTCTAAACTTTTGCTTTTAGCTTTGTATATATTAGGGAAGGGTTAAAAAAATGTTTCTTTGTAGTCTGTGTCCTGCTAGAAATTTCCTTTGACATCCTGTCTTCCAGCTGCAAAATGAAATGAGGGAAAATCTCCCACAATTACCAGGACACTTTTCCTATTTGGATGACTTTCTGCTAACCACTTGCACCCATAACAGATCCAAAAGTAAGGATTTCCTTATGTTTTTTTTGTCTTAATGACCATAGACACCAGAATCATTGAAGGGGTGAATCTTCCCAGCTAGAAAACAAACAGCTATAAACACTTGGCAGAGTGTTTAACACTTTATTGCCTTAACCTATCAGTCAAATCCGTTTCTTGATCGCACAAGCAGATTCAGAGTGATATGCAGGTATCATGAGGTATCATGAGATAATTGGACACTGTCCAGAGCTGTGAGGACCCTCATATAACCCCTCCCACTCCAGGAAATATCTAGAATTATTAACAAGCAATAGTGGACATTGAGGGACAGGTCCGGTTTCCTTAACTGTACCCTGAAAAAGGGATTTTACTGGTAAGTAAAAAATCCTATTTTCTATCTATCTACTATTGTACAGTACAGGACATAGGGGGATTCACAGATGATGGGGACATCCCCAAGCAATAGAACAGAGGGGGGGGGACAACACACCAAACATCTGCCAACAGGGCCACATAACCATTGTGTGTGCTAGCAACCTGCGTATCCACAAACAAACAAGTGAATGTCAAATGCACTCATCAATTCATAACCAGCTTTACAGTAAGGTGCACATAGAAGGGCTTTACACAGTACAAAAGGAAAAATTTCCCAGCATGCTTACCAGCCAGCCTGCAAACAAAAAAATATCACTGTCTACCTATATCTATAAAACAGAAGTTTGATTTGCACAACTTTAGCAAAATATGTGGAAGCCTCACTGCCTCATCAAGGCTCCTCTGTGTAGTGTGGTCCTAACTCTAATCTATGAGAACCTCCATCTTGGAGCATAAATATAACAAAGGATGAATTGGGTGCACGTTTACCAGGGGCTGCACATTCCTTCTTAAAGGCACAGGGACACACCAGAAGCCCCAAATATCCCAATGGCACATAAAACTCCTATTGTGTCCCCACACCAAATCTAACAAGTGAAACAAATGGCAAACACACTCATCAATTCATAACCAGCAAGGTGCACAATTACCAGCTCGCCTGCAAAATAAAAAATACATTGTCTAACTATTAGGAATAAAAAGCAGAGGTTTTAGTTGAACCACTGTTGGATTGTTATGGGGACACACTGGGGGCTTCAGCTGCTACTGTGATTTGCGGGGCTTCTGAAGTTTACCTGTGCCTTTGAGGAGGAATGACCTGCCTCCTTGCGAACCTGAACCCAATTCATCCTTTGTTATATATGCTCCAAGATGGCGGCTCTCAAAGATAAAAGTTTGGACACACTACACAGAGGAATCTTGACGAGTCAGTGTGGCTTCCACATGTTTAGCAAAAGTTATTCAACTAAAACATATTTTTTAACACTAATAGTTATATAGATGAATTTGGTTTTTTTGCAGGCTGGCTTGTTAGTGTGCTGGGAAATGTTTTCTTTTGTACACCAAAAACAGGCACAGGAAGACAAACCACTCCCCTTCTCCCTGTTCCCCTCTCCTCCATTCTCTCTTCTCCAAGTTAGTAGATGGGCATACTCTTTGTGATCCTGTACTAGATAGGGAGTTCAGGGAAGCAGAGCTGAGAGAGTTGGTGCCAGCTGTTCACAAACAAGATGACTGTGATTGCTTGGATCAAAAATGAAAGAAATACTTTGTGTGGCAATTTATATGTGTTTGATCTGAATTGATCATAGAAAAATGTTTGAGAGTTCAATACTACTCTAAAGTCTAGGTTTCTGTTATCTTATTGATTTAAATAATCGGCAGTTAAAATTGACCTGTTTTGTGCTGGTGGATGTTATAAAGCAGTTATGAAATCATAGCGAAGGCAACAAGAAAGGTGGAGAAAAGGGTGGTAATGGGGCAATAGGGCAAAGGTAACACTGGCCAAGATGGTGCAATCTTTTCCTGAAACCCAATTTTACTTTGTTGTGCTAGATATTATTATTAATAATAGCATAATTCATGACTTTCCTTAATGTATTAGTGTAATGTATTATTCATTAATGTATTTGTTTTATTATTGTAAAATATATTGCATTTTAAATAAAATAATAATATTATTCCACCACTGAAACATCATATTGTAAGAGATGGAAGAATTGCAGTAATATAATTCTGGCATACGCAGTCAGTTTGTATATTTATAAAGCTCTTTGTGTGTTATTGTTAAAGAAAAATATTTTTTATATATCTTTGAAAAAAATTAAATCACCAGATTTACAATGATTTAGAAAATTCAGCTGGGAAAACAACTGAAAGTAGATGCAGAATGAAGAATCATATTCATAACAATGAGAAATGTATGAGACTGAAGTGTATAAAAAGAGAGAGGAGAGGAGAGACGATGACATTGTCACTAACTTACTGTGGGGATGTCACTGATCAATGTTCTGTATCATATCAAATAATTCTCCACGCAGTCCGTGATATTCCGAATGACAGAGGTTTTTTGTTTTATATGTACATGAAGATCCTAACCCTGTTTTCAGTTACTACCTGGAGAGGCCAGCTCTTCCGGATTGTCCTGTGGATTATATTTTGTATAAAGAAGACTCAGAGTTCAGAAGAGATCTTTAATGTCCAGTTCGGGAACAGAGAGCAAGAGATAGAATTTTATCAAGATGGTGACCTTATCATTGGAGGAGTCTTCACCATACATACATCTGCTGAAGAATATAAAGAAAACAATATGCAGATACTTTACTGTTTGTAGTAAGTAGAATTTGACATCATCATTTAACATTTTTCTTTGTTCTTTGAATTTTTTATTTAGTAAAATGTAATGGATGAAATGTTCAGGAACTATGTCACAACCAATGATTAGAAAATTAAAGAGGTCCTGTGAATATGAAAATATAGGAGTTGCTTCTGATGACTTGTACGAAAACCTGTACAGAGTGGGTATGGGACTGTCCAAATATTGATGCTGAATGTTGATCCTCCAGCTTCACCTCTCTTGACCCCGCAGACCTGAGACAGAATGAGGCTCAATAATTCTGGTTTTCCTAATTGTAAGGCTTGTCTCTGTCTTCCTCCTCAGAATATGTAAAACCACAGACAGTCAGGCAGATGTACAGTTTGTCATAGGTCTGTAAGCTGAAGCTGGAGGATCAATATGCTGGCCAGGGAACAAATATTTGCAGAAGGAGAGGTGTAAGTTTCAGCATTGTGATATTGATCCTGGATTCATAAGCTAGACAATCCTTGGAACAATCATGCAACATGACAGACTACCCAGACTTTATTGGATGCTTATCTGTTCCAGGTCAGTGGCCATCTATGTACAGAAGCCAGGATCAGGATGACAAAAGCAAGTTGGTAATAGCAGCTTCCAAAATGTCTTTGCTTTTTTTTACTCTGACTTTAAAAATCTGTCTCCGAGAACTCCATTGTTGTCATGGTACAGTTCAGTAATTACAATATATTACAATTATTACCAGGTTATGTATTCACAATAAAATATAATATGAAACCAGTGTGAGTGCCGATATTCTGAATATCCACAGACACAGGGCAGCTTCTGAATCTTCCAACTCAATGCAGATAAAGCCACTCATTTCCTTCTCCTTTGCAATGCTGACCATTAGCAGTATGCATGGGACAAATGGATACAATAGACATTTCTATATGCAGTGAGTGGATTTGGTTTCTCTGTCTTAGCAGTGTAGATTTATTGCTCTCTGAGCTTTTGGTCATTCTGCTCAGCACTGAATTTAACTCCTTGTGCCTAACACAGTATTCATGAGCTATATTATTCCTGAGTGTCTCCTCAGCTAGAATCTTGAAGACAGTTGTATGAAGTTCTACAAAAATCCACAACTTAAAAATAAAATATGTATTAGGGTTGTAGAGTAATTGTGTGCAGGACTACTAACAATTATGTCATAGTATAAAATATGGTGATGGTCATTGTTATTGATTGTACACCACCTTAGCACTCGCTGGCTGTGGCAGTGGAAATAGTGAGTAGACTTGTGTGCCGTTAAAAAAAATTGTTTTTGAAATTCGGATCCGAAATTCGTTAACGGAATTTCGTATTTCGGATATAATTCGGAAACTGCAATTCGGATTTCGGATGCTTCCGAATTTACGAATTTCAGGAAAAATTGTACGAATTTCGATTTGTAACAAAACGAATCGCACATGTCTAATAGTGAGAGGATTTGGAATTTATACTGAGGTCCTGAGATATGAAATGCTGAAAAAGGCTGGAGAGCTATTGAGGACAGAGTAGATGCCAGAAAAATGAAGGTTAATAGTTAAGTCCCTGCACTGATAGCTCTTCCCTGACATCTTCTATTCACAGAATTGGTCCCTAGAAATATACTGACTATGCTGAATGATCTCCTACCACCGGCCCTCAATTTAGACATATTAACTGTTAAGATAAATAACAGACGGGAGGTCACCAGGAGGCCCCATCAACATTTTGCTATGGGGCCCCTTGATTTTTAGTTATGCCCCTGTCTCTACTTTTTGCAGTGTTCCCGTATTTAGGCCCGTCTGCTATTGCTATGGTATTAGGGGGTCCAGATAATTTTATAGGTAATGTGATATGTGTTTTGAACATAATGCTTTAAACTTTTCTTTGAAAATAATGCAGTGACATGCTGAGAACAAAAGGCAAAGCTCCCAGAACATAGAGTATTAAAACATGTATAAGGGATTTTCAAATATAATAATCATATAATATCAAGAACACCACTGATGGTCAATACAAAACTGTATTAAAACTACATCTTTATTAGTACAAAATTAAAATTACATTGACATAATAAAACACAAAAAGTGATCCTTCCTTTCAATTTAGTATACACTCCTGACCACCCTTGTATAGATACCAGCAATGCCGAGCAATTGTCTGAAGACCACAAGAAGTCTAATTAATGCTGTATTTTCATGATGTCATGGTATCAAAGGGTGCCATTGATCCTCGACACGTTTCGAGCCAAATGTAGGGACTTCTTCAGTAGGAAGAGAGAGGATGCTCTACATAGATAAGTATACATGAAGGTAAGTACAAAACTATAACATAATGTGTATCCAAAGGTTCATATATGCATCATAATTGAATATACTGAAATATTTGTACAACATATCATTACTTGAACATCTAATGACCTGCTGCGTTGGTGTGACCACTTGAAGGAAAAGGAAGGGTGTCTATAAAAACCAGAGGAGTAATCCCCAAAATGTCAGCATTTATCACTAACTAGATGACCATTTGGAAGGGAGAACTGAGGTACAAGAGGGTCCTAAAATGCCAAAGTTATAATGCCTTAGTTACTGATATAAAGTATTATATCTTTTCCAAAAAGCAGCAATACAAAAAGTATACAAGCCAAAGGGACCCATTCCCCACTGCATCTTACCTTGCCTTTCAGTACTGCTATGGTCTCCATCACTCCCAAACACCATATGCACCTTCTTAAATATGGCCAATGGCATTGTCAGTAGTCATGTGATCACATGATGCTAGGCCCTTTTAACCGCCAATGCACATGGAATGAAACTTGCGCAATCAAATTGGCTTAGTGCTCCGGAGCCGGGGATTTGGGTGGAAATTAACTACTACAGAGGCTCACATCACCATCAATCAGGGCCTTGGGAAAGGTATACATCCCCCTTATGATGGGGAGCAAGCACCAACTGGTAGAACCAGAGTCAGTGGACATCCTTCATCATGATTCAAGAGGATCTATATCGCTAGAAGATGTGACTGACCAGTGGATCCCATTGTTGGACACTTTTTTTTTTTAATAATAAAGAAAATGTCAGAAACAATTTTAGTTTTTTGTTTAAATAAAGGACTTTTTCAAGATGTTGTGTGATTTTTTACCATTTTGTTTACTATTTTGGTGAATCGGTAGGGGTAACAACTACCCCTTACTCACTCACAAGATGGGGGCAGCATTTGAGTGCCCACTTTATTGAAAGGGGCACCCAGATGCAGATGAGACCCCCTGCCCACAGACCCCCACAACCACCAGTCCAGGGTTGTGAGGAAGAGGCCCTTTTCCTCATCGGCATGGGGGCAAAGTGCTTTTCCAGGCTGCTCAAATTAATAATCTGGTATAGAATTTTAGGGGGGACCCACATTTTTTTTATTCATTTTTTTTGGCAAAATTCCTACGAGACCTAAATGGTCTGATATGAATTGGGGAGAGGAACCCCATGCTGTCTTTTTTTGATTATTTTAACAAAATTCAGGGATTTGGTCCACTTCGGTGGACCATTCTACCCGCCACAGCTGTTTGTTCGTCTGTGCCGGGGCGACGCATTT
>NW_017310915.1:0-336 GCF_000935625.1 Nanorana parkeri | reverse complement strand
GCTTTTTATTTTGGCTGCTGTATAGTCTATTGAGAATAGCGTGAACAGCAGCCCTTTGGGTCAGCTGACCCAAAGGGTGTCTACAGCCAAAGCGAGCCAAAAGATTAGCTGAGCGTTCTGTTGAATCCTTTGGCTCTTTAGGGAATAACCTCCATGTGTATTGTTGATGTGAAAAGGAGCACATGCAGCATTCAGCAATAAGGATGATCAAACCAGACTGGGCACAATTTTGCAAGCTGCATTGCTAATCATGCTAAGATTTTAAAAATGCAAACTATGCAGCAAACCCCATTGAAATATACACTGAGTGGCCAGATTATTATGACCACCTCATCA
>NW_017310914.1:11202-11718 GCF_000935625.1 Nanorana parkeri | reverse complement strand
CACTGGCATCTTATGGGGGCATGGTTTATGTACAGAATGTTACCTGTGGACCTGTGGCACACTGGCATCATATGTGGGCGTGTTTTATGTACATAATGTATATCTGGGGACCAGGGGCACACTGGCATCTTATGGGGGCATGTATATTACGGTCCAAGAAACATTTGGACGATTTCCTGAGGGACTGTAATATTCAGGGCTATTGCAAATTTTACTCTGACGGCAGGAGCTGATGGAATACAAACCAATCCCCCACCCACCCCCCAGCATTGGCTTCTCTGCTATCTGCCATCATTTCAGGGAGGTGCCCTCTCCCCTATCCCACCCCCCCCCACCATCCTAAGTCAGCAGGGAGGACACAAACTAGCGTCCTCCCGTCACCGTAAGCTCGGTATACCTCGAGCTATGCTCGCGGTATACTGAGACGGCGCAGCTGAAGCGGATCCCGACAATTATGGCTTGATCCGCCCAGCTGCGTGAGTGACAGCTGGCTCTGCCTATCTAGAGGCAGAGCCA
>NW_017310914.1:2889-11042 GCF_000935625.1 Nanorana parkeri | reverse complement strand
ATAGGTGGTCTAGGAGGGGCTTCACAGTAGGATGAGAGGGCGGAGAATTCTTCCTGGTCAGTTGGGAATTAGCACACGGCGAGGAACTTCCCGCCCACCCGCCCCCACTTATTATACATTTAGTACTTGGTGTTTGGGTTCTCGCCGGGGTGACATGGTTCATCGGTAGGGTATGGTGGCGCTAAGTTGGTGTTGGTGAGGACTCGTCTCTGGTGCGCAGTCCTGGTTGTGGCGGAGTCAGCAGGCATGCTGACCAGTTCAGTATGAGGTGGAAAGTGTCTCTGCAACAATCCGGTGGTTGTCCATGAGTCGGTGTCTTGCGGCTAGGGGCCTTGTGGTTATGCGGAGATGGTGACATTAGGGGCCTTCACGGACCTCCAGCCATATGTGTGTGTCCATGCATTTATAGATATATTTGTATAGGAGGTGTGGCCGTGTGTGCATGGACACACACATAGTTTAGTTAATTGTTGATTACATGAATCTAATGTTTAGTTATATTGATTTACGTTATGATGTTTTTGTAATAAAAGGCTGCTACAGCCAGTTATACCAAAAATGGTGTGCTCTGTTATTTGGGGATTGTAGTTATTGAGGGGAGGTGGCGTAGCAGGTTTTTTGGTGCAAGAAGGAACCTATGGCGTGCCCTAGTCATGTCATGCTAAGCAATTAAAACCTAATTCAGCATTCCGCAAGATGTCAGAGCTTTATGTAAACACACATCCTATGGCCCCGGGCTCTACACAGATCACTGCAAGTCTACAAGAGCCGCATCCAAGCTGCTGAATGATGGCGAGTGGCTCAGATATGACGTCTCCAGTCGCAAAGCTCAACAATAGCAGCAGGGAGCAGGTGAGTACGGATCAGAATAACTGCAGGAAAGTTGTCACACAGTGTCTCCATCAAGTAACAGAACTCGGATCTCACGCTGCACTGATTCAATAAAAGGAACTTAAAGAGTCTGTCAATATATGAATATTCTTGTTTAGATCTGTACACCTGCTGTGCCAATTATGAGGAGCTCCCACCATCCCTGTGCTGAGTTCCTGGGTCTGTACACTCGCTGTGCCCATTATGAGGAGCTCCCACCATCCCTGTGTTGAGTTCCCGGTCTGTACACCCGCTGTGCCCATTATGAGGAGCTCCCACCATCCCTGTGCTGAGTTCCCGGGTCTGTACACCTGCTGTGCCCATTATGAGGAGCTCCCACCATCCCTGTGCTGAGTTCTCGGGTCTGTATACCCGCTGTGCCCATTATGAGGAGCTCCCACCATTCCTGTGCTGAGTTCCTGGGTCTGTACACCCGCTGTGCCCATTATGAGGGGCTCCCTCCATCCCTGAGCTGAGTTCCCGGGTCTGTACCCCCGCTGTGCCCATTATGAGGGGCTCCCTCCATCCCTGAGCGGAGATAATAGATCCTGATTTGGTCTTACGGTTGGGTGATGATGGATGGTGTGTGTCCGGTGATTGGTGGAGCCCTTCTCTCTGGTTGTAGGTCGGGTTGAGGATCAGATCTTCAATGTGCGTGTTTATGGCTCGGAGCCGATAGTTTCACATGAATTACCTGATTGACGCCTAACCCCTATTAATATTCCGCCCACTCCTAACTACTATTATGACTCCGCCTTTTATCATTTTATTACCTAATTTCCATACTCGAAATGTAACTCCTGACGCAACTGTTTCCATTCACCTCACCTGACACTTCACCCTGAATGTGTACTCAGCCAGAGATTTTTTGGGGATGGAGTAGGGAATAGAATGGAACCTCTGTCAGATTTCTCTGATATTTGGGGGTACCGTTGGAGAGATTTATTCTCACTTCCTCTCTGGTAAAATTGTTGTCACCAGTACAGGAAGTGAAGGTAAATCTCTGCAATGGAATAGCAGTAAAAAAATACCCGACTGGAGTTCTAACCCTTTCCCACCCAAAACTATAAAAAAGGATTGTAGATCGACTTTCAACCCGACTCCTTCAATGAGCCTCCAAACTCATAACCCAACCTTCCAAATGAACCCTTAAAGGACAGTCTCACTTATACCTAATCCTACTCCGTCCTCAGAAATAGTACATAACCCCTCCTCCCCCACCTCGATTGTTTACAGCCAGTCCAAAGAAAATCTCTATAGTGGTGACCAGAGAACGAGTCCTGATAGGGACATGGAGACCCCGCTCATGGCTCCATCCACATCTACGGGAACTCAGTACTGGAAAGATCCCTCAGGGATTTATTCATATACAGAATTCCTTTCTCTTGGAATCCACTGAATTTGGTATAAAGGTCAGTACAGTGGAAGACAATTTCGGACGACCTCGTCCTTCATCATGTTGAGGGGTAAGTCACAGAAAATGCTCAGGAAGTCTCAATACCCCCCCATAGGAGGAAACATCTCAAGGGATCTAATAATATACTGTGTGTATGTGTAGCACCGTGTAGGAGGAGTGCTTAGTAAAGTTAGTGTTGTCAGATTGTATGCAGTCTGGTGCTGATTTGTAGTCTATGCTCGTTTGGTTTTCCCCTAATCAATCTGTCATCATCTGCCTGCTGCTGGGTGTACCCTGGTCACAAAGCAGAGCAACCAATAAGGGACTGCTATGAGTAGGTATCCCTCTCCAGCCAATCACTGGAGCCTTATGGCTGGAGGCCCAGTGGTGCATGCTGGGGGGGAGATAAATACTTGAGGTGAGCTCTCTCTTCTTCCCCAGGCCCTGCCTGTGGGGAGGTGGCTATGGACTGTCTGAGATGGGTAGGCCTGAAGCCTTGGTACTAGCTGTGTGATTACATTGGTGCCTTATGGCTGGAGGCCCAGTGGTTACTACTGATGGCAAGGATGAATATGGCCGGTGACTGACCTCTACCTCTCTCTCCCTGATGTTCTACAATTACATTTCTTAGCATCATATCTACAGCCCGGACATCCCTTAAATCGATCACCACAAAGGGCAGTAAGTGCTGATGGGCGAAGTGTAGATAATGTGTGTCCTCCCCGGACCCTGTGTGTCCTCCCTGGACTCTGCGGACAATGTGTGTCCTCCCTGGACAATGTGTGTCCTCCCTGGACAATGTGTGTCCTCCCTGGACAATGTGTGTCCTCCCTGGACCCTGTGTGTCCTCCATGGACTCTGTGGACAATGTCTGTGGACAATGTGTGTCCTCCCTGGACCCTGTGGACAATGTGTGTCCTCCCTGGACCCTTTGGACAATGTGTTTCCTCCCTGGACCCTGTGGACAATGTGTTTCCTCCCTGGACCCTGTGGACAATGTTGTGACAGACTGAAACGTAGCAGCAGCCGCCCAATCTGATTCATTACAACTAGGTAAAAAAAATCCTTTTTGCGAAATCTAGACTTCAGGTGTGTGCTTTGTAGAAATTGGTAGTGTCTGGACAGCATGTGAGCTCTAGAATGGACGAGGCAGGTTTTATTGTGCAATAAAAAAGAGACAACAGCCACAAATATTGTTCAATGGCTGCGCAGTATGTAAGTAGCTTGATTAGGCCACAATTTAAGAGGGAGAGACGTGGCAGGTTTTATCTTGCAATAAACATTAGAGCATATTATTTGAGAGACAATGGCCTCAAATATATTTTAGTGCCTGACAAACCCAGAATTTTACTTGCAGCAAACATGAAACATTTGTCAGCTAAGGTCAAGCTGTGGGCACCTTTACTATAATAGCCACAAATATTGCACATTGGCTGGACAGAATGTAAGCAGCTTGATTAGGCTGCAATACAAGAGGGAGAGATGAGGCAGGTTTTATTTTGCAATGATAATTAGAGTGTATTGTGACGGACCCCCGTACTCAGGATGAGTATGTCCGCCGCTGTCTTCTTCCTTGCTGAGGAGATCTTGCAACCTGAAGATCCTTAGCTCCCAGTTTCCCCAGTCACTAGCCAAGGCTTGAGTGAAGGTGAAACAAACTCTCCTTTATTGAGAAACTGCACAAACTTTTATACAGCAAGTGATGAGATCAGATT
Organism: Nanorana parkeri; assembly: GCF_000935625.1. Taxonomy (NCBI): domain Eukaryota; kingdom Metazoa; phylum Chordata; class Amphibia; order Anura; family Dicroglossidae; genus Nanorana; species Nanorana parkeri. The sequence goes on along the minus strand of NW_017310914.1, from coordinate 7,061 downwards.
ATAATCCCATCACATCCACCCTCCCCTCCCAGACAATCGGTCTGCTCAACACCACAGAGCTTCCCCTGCTAACGAGCTCCAGACAGCCATAGCAGGAGCCTGGCCAGAATGTCATTGTTCTGAGCTCCCTCAGAGAACAATGGGAGATAACTAGGGATGGTGCTGATGGTCTTTCCATAACCAGGTCACACAGCATAACGCACTCAAAACATAACTCAATACCAATACACATTTAACTTATAAACTCATCACCGTGTCGTCACATGTATTATTTAGGAGGAGGAGATTGTTTAGTGGCTGGATAGCATGTAAGCAGCTTGCAATAAAAAACAGGTCCCACATGGATTGAAACTCGGTCTGTGGGTATCTCCCCGACAAAAGTTGATCAACTTTTCTTAAAGGAATTGTGATAGCGGACTGCACCACTGTCATGCTAGAATGTACACAGTGGGAGACATGTCCATCCACATTGTTAGCCTGTATGAACGGAATCTGTCTGCGTACCTGGCTTAAGAGGGAGAGACGTGCAGGTTTTATCTTGAAAGATTACAGTGTGTTATTTAAAGGACAATGGCCTCAAATATTTTTTAGTGGTGGAGAAACTCAGAATTTTACCTGCAGCAAACATTGTACATTTGTCAGCTGAGGTCCGGCCATGGGCACCTTTATAATGCCGGAGAGCAGAAACCATTGAGGAGAGGTGGTGGGAGCTGGTAATGGTGGTGGGAATAATTTTTTGAGGGCTGCAGAAGACAATTTAAAGTTGAGTCTGAAGAATCAGGGGAAGGATTTAGCAGTCATTGGTAACCCAAGATTGGTTCATTTCAATGAAAGTGAGCCGGTCCACAGTGTCAAGGGACAGGAGCATTCCCCTCTTGATAACAAAACCTCCTTCTGTGCTGAAGGCATAGGCTCAGAACCTCCAACACATATTGTGCAATCTCTAGCTAGTAGTCCAGCCTGAAAACCCAATAGTCCATGGAGTCCACACTTCTAAGAGTGACTGTCTACATCAGCCCTGGACCTGATGTTGTCACCAGTCATTGGGTTTAAGAGCTGCCTGCATTAGGGCCTGGCCACTATGGTTAAAAAATGTGCTAAAAGTAGTGCTGAAGCAGCTGCCATCACTGTTTCTCCTTTTAGGGAGAAGAGAATTAGAGACACGTTGGTTATCACAGACCTTATACCACCAACAGGAAATGAGGCAAAGATGTTCTGATGCAGCACCTCCTCAAAGTGCAGTATTTTTTGGGGGATCCCTCTGACATGGTGGCAGTAGTTTTACCATTTTACCCTTGTATCAGGAATCTACTATTGGGTGCCCCACCCAATAGTAGTCCATCTCTTTGATAACTCGAATACTGGGGTCCTCACTCAAGCATTTGAGCATCAAAGACTGCATTCACCACAAATTGCCTGAGAAGAGGACCCCAAGTACTTGGTGTTGTATTCTTAACAATCTCACTCTTCTGGGGTACAGTTCCTGGGGTTTTGGAAGGGATGAAGGCCCCCTTGAAACCTTCCCCATGTTTTCCTCCTTCCTCCTCGCTGCCAGCACTCCAACCCTCCTCTATGCCTTCTTTGATAGCACTTTCAAAAGGTGCCAATATGCTGGACATGACTTGAATAATGAGCCAATGATGAAATAAAAAGAACATCAGCTCCCCAGAGCCTGTCCTAGGGCAGAATCGCTGGCACAGGTACTCATTACTGGCATGCTGGTGCAGACTCTTCTGCATGGCCAACACTAGGTACCTGCACATCAGGGTGTTTTTGGGCACGCAGAGCTAAATGTACAGCGGGGAAGCCGCCGCTTGTTTTGTACAAGTGATCCTGGCGATGTCGCTGAGATCACTTGTATGCAGCCTGCACACAGGGGGGCACATTGAGGAACCTGGCATTGGGGCAGCAGAGAGAGTAACTCCAGCCCTGCCTATAAACAATTTGAGGTACCATATGTTGTCGCCGTTTCGAGGACGCATACAATTTGTAACCCGGGCATGTTGGGTATCTATTTACTCATCATAACCTCACCTGTTATATTTTTTTTTTTTAAAAAGGTAATTATATTGTGTTTTTGGGCACTAGAATTAACTCAACTGCATTTTTTACCAAATTTTGGTGGTTTGATAAAGAGTTGCGTTAATATGGTTTGACATAAGAACGTGCAGCCGGCAGCGTTTTATTCTACAGAGTCTTTGCTTTCACAAAATATATAATGTATAGAAAAATATCATACTAAAAAAAAAAGGCCTTGGCAGTGAAAGGGTTAAAGGGTTGGTATTTTTCCCATGTCAGCCTCATTAAGAGGAGACCCCTTTCCTCTCTGGTGGGCCCCCAACGGACAGAATTTAGTATCAAGGTTTGCCCCAATAGACTTTTAATTGTGTTTGCATCTGAGTTTTAAGAATGATGCAACAATCTCCCGTTCATGAAATGAACTGGGAAAGATTCCCTCATCGCTACTTTACAGGTTCTCATTAGAAGGATCACATGCTCATAATTGTCTATTCATATTGAGTCTTCACATGGTTCCTGTTCACAAGCTCCTCACCTAGGACAAGGTTCTTCTCAGCAACATTTCCCAACATAAGAGCTCATTGATCAATGTTCAGTTCTGAATCGTGTCCACACAGAATTCCAGTTCTCCTTCTACATTTCAGGATAGATAGTTGGAGCTATTACTGAGGGAAAAGTCTCTGAATCACCTTATTTACATTTGGCACTAAGGACACATTGTGTCTCCTCAGTATATTATCTGGAATGAGGTCCTCTGTGGGGATGTCTCTACTCCGTTTGTGTGTACAATGGAAGGTGATGGCCATGTCTTGTGCTATATTCTTCGATTCTCCTCTGTATTTCAGATGGAGGTCTGAAATACGTCTCTGGGGTTCACAATCATTTTGCGGCCATTCCAGAATTTCCATTTTATAGGTTCTCTGACAGAATGATGGAGAATATTGACCCCGGGAACATGAGGCCACAGGTCAAATCCAGAGACCTTTACTGAAGTGGGAAAGACGTGATTCTCAAAGCGGAAGACACTTGTATCTGGGTGTTTATCCTGAAGACTCTCCATCAGTGATGACCAGTCCCAGTCCTTGACCGGAAGAATAATTTCATCAATGTCATTGAGGAGAACAAATTTACTTGTGTACATGTTCCTGTATAGACAATCATTTAAGGCTGCAGTTTGCCCAAAATAACCAATCTCGGCGCTGAGTCCTTTGGAATACTGCCATTCTTTAGATGTCTGAAGATGGCGGTCTATTGGCCATGGCACAACCTCCAGAGTTCCTTCATCAATGTAATGACGTAACACCTTATCTACATCCCGGGAACAGCTGGTGTTATACATGGTGACTCTAGAGGCCCCCAGAATCTTGTACATCTCAATGTGCTGGACCATCTGGAGGACATTGTCGTAGTTTCCATACAAAGTAGAAATACAGACGGTGAAATTGTTAGAGATCGGCTGTGGTGGACGGTTCCTGACTTCAAACAGGAGGTTCTGATTTATGTTTGTGGATTTAGAAAAAGACATATAAGTGTAATCACACCCAGAAGGTTCTGCACATAGGAGATCCGCTGTTCTATACGGGAACCCAAATGAATCTCTGTGAAGATCTATTTCTGCCCGGGTGAAGACAATCTCATCGGCGGAACAATGGAAGAAACAATAGAGCTTGGTCACAGATTCATGGATGATGGCGATGACCCGAACTGACCGGCCAAGTCTAGGCTCATAATACGGAGCGATGATGAATGTTCGATGATCCAGAGCAGTGATGGTGTCTGTGGCAATGGAAGGATTCTGTATTCTCATCTTCAGACGTCCAGATTCTACATCGTAAGAGTAAAACATGACGGCAACGCACACAAATATGGACAGCGCACAGAACATGTATCTAGTATACGTCCGCATTCTGCGCCAATCAGGTGATCACAACTGCAAGAAGATGAGAAAGAGAGAACGGCATAAAATAAGTTCAAATCTGTAACTCTGATCTAGAATTAAGGGAAAACAGCAACATATACCGCAGCGTAGTACAGAGAACACTGAGCCAGTCACATCAGTCTCTGTACAGAGGAGCTTACACTCTAATGTCCCCTCCCCCACAGTCACATCAGTCTCTGTACAGAGGAGCTTACACTCTAGTGTCCCCTCCCCC
>NW_017310914.1:0-545 GCF_000935625.1 Nanorana parkeri | reverse complement strand
ATATACCGCAGTGCTGTACAGAGAACGCTGAGCCAGTCACACCCTCCCTCTGCTGCTATTAATCAGCAGAGGTAGACCTGAAGTTCTCCATCAGGTCCTCCTCTTAGGGTTGCCACCCGTCCGGTGATTCACCTAGACAGTCCGACTTTGGAATCCTGTGCCCGGGTGCAAGCCCACCTCACACCCAGGCACATGATTCATACCAGACAAAGCCGCAGACTTACTCACCTGCTGGTTTAGTATTGCACATAAAACATTCCCCCACAGGTAACCTGTGACATCCTTTGTGGGGGCATGGTTTATGTACAGAAGGTATATCTGGGGACCTGTGGCACACTGGCATCTTAGGGGGGCATGGTTTATGTACATAATGTATATCTGGGGACCTGTGGCACACTGGCATCTTATGGGGTCATGGTTTATGTACAGAATGTATATCTGGGGACCTGTGCCACACTGGCATCACATGGGGTCATGGTTTATGTACAGAATATATATCTGGGTACCTGTGGCACACGGGCATCTTATGGGGTCATGGTTTATGT
>NW_017310913.1:11350-11735 GCF_000935625.1 Nanorana parkeri | reverse complement strand
CTTTACAAAACACTGGTTCAGCCACATCTTGAGTATGCAATTTAGTTTTGGTCACTGATCCACCGAAAGGATGTCCTTGAGCTGGAAAGTGTAAAGAAAAGGGAGATAAACCTAATAAATGGGTTTTACTATGAGGAAAAACTATGAGGAAAGACTGCATTAAACTTGTTCACTCTCGAAAAGAGGCGACTAAGATGTGAACATGATATTAATTTACACATTGCTTAATGGTAATGGGATAATTAGTAATACATTGTTTACTGTTAGTTAACTCAAGAAGAAAGAGGCCCCCATCTGAAACTGGAGATAAAAGGTTTAAGGTTCTTAAACTGCGAAGGGGATTATTTACTGTGAGAGCTGTAGAATTGTGGAACTCCCTTCCACA
>NW_017310913.1:9139-10154 GCF_000935625.1 Nanorana parkeri | reverse complement strand
CAGAAGTGACATTGGGAGAGCAGGGATCAAGAAGGCCACTAATATAGAGGGGGAAAATTTGACGAAGGACAGGAGGCTTGTGCTAGTCTGGAGGACCTTGAACTTCTGTTACTTGAGGAGGCCTTTGACTTTGTGGGAGTAACAGAAATTGGTTGGACAGCTTGCATGACTGGGCTGTTAACACACATGAGTGCAATCTGTATCGGAGGGCCAGGGTAGGTAGGAGGGAAGGAGGGGTATGCATGTATGTGAAGAGCAATCTGCAAGTGCACATGCGTGAAGACATCACTGATGGAAATTGTGACAATGCTAAGTCCTTGTGGCTAGAACAAAATAAGACTGGGGTAAATAGAAAATAGATTGTGGGAGTATGCCATAGACCCCCGAACATAGAGGATGAGGAGACTCAGCTCATCTCACAGATTGAATTGGCCAGGAAAAAGGGTAACAATTATCTGGGCATTAATTGGGCAAAAGGAATCGCACACTCAACCAAGGCTTGCCATTTTCTGAACTGATTGAGGGACAGTTTCATGGAGCAGATGCAGAAGTCCCAACTAGGATGAATGCAATATTATATTTAATAATATCAAACAACTTAGAGCTAGTTGCAGAAATAGCAACTCAGGAAAACCTGGGGAACAGCAATCACAGGGCGATCACGTTCACAGAAGGTTACAAAAAAGAAAAGCATGTTGGTTTGGCAAGAACACTAAACTTCAAAAAGGCTAACTTCAACTAGCTGAGATCCTTATTGCAGGATATCAAATGTGAACAACTATTTCTAACAAAGAACACTGACACTTACAAAAAATGTCTGCAGTATTTTTAGAAGTAATACTGCAGTTTTTGTTACATATAAAAAAATGCAGTTTTTTTGGACACGAGAGCTGAAGTATTAATGCAGTACATCTAAAATACTAGTAAAATACAGATTTCTCTTTGTAACAGGGCTATTCACAAAAGGGTAAAGAGTTTGGAGAAGGAAGGAGAGGTGAACAATCTAGGACAACAT
>NW_017310913.1:5081-5975 GCF_000935625.1 Nanorana parkeri | reverse complement strand
CCTTCTCCAAACTCCTCACCCTTTTGTGAATATCCCTGTAAATGTTTTCTCTTATGCACTTTCTTTACTCTACAATGTAACTAATGTCCTACCAGACAATTAACCCAAAATCAGAAAACAATGTATTGACCAAGTGTACTCGCAAAAGGAATTAATTAAGGTTTAAGCTTTGAGCACTAGATACACACACAATCTGCATCTTTTAATGCATAGAGGTGGGCCATATATTTTACTTGCTGTAGAGTAGTACTGTAGCCACAGCACTGGCTACATGTTGCAAAATACAGCATAACTGCTTTACAATGTAGTACGAGTGTACTAGGCACAAAGTGCAGTAGTGTATTACTGAACTGCAGCTATACTGTATCTATAATTCATTATTTTGCAAACCTACAGTTGTACTTCTTTTTGCCGCAGATCTACTTTTTTGTACTGCAGTTTTACTTTCTTGCTCTTCAGTTTTACTGCAGTTGTATTGTTTTTATACATCATTATATTCAAAACCTGCAGTTGTTCTTAATTTTACTGCAGTTTTACTTCATTGTACTGCAGTGTTACTGCAGTTGTACTTCAATGTACTGCAGTTATACTACAGTTATTTTTTTGTAAGGGTTGTGAGGTAATAAACTCAACAAAAGACAAAGCAATATTACAACAAGACCTGGAAAAAATAGGGGGGTGGGCATCTGCATGGCAAATTAGGTTTAATATTGAGAAGTGTAAGGTTATTTATTTTGGAATTAAAAATACACATGCAAGCTATTCATTAATGGACGTTCCACTGGGGAATTCAGAGGTGGAAAAGGATTTGGAAGTCCTAGTGGACATCCGCCTTAGTAACAGCATGCAATGCCTGGCTGCAGCAAATAAGGTGAGCAGGGTACTATTTCTGCC
>NW_017310913.1:0-1097 GCF_000935625.1 Nanorana parkeri | reverse complement strand
ACACACACACACACACACACACACACAACCACATAGGTTGAACTCAATGGACCTGTGTCTTTATTTATCCTTAACAACTATGTAACTATGAAATTATCTATTGCACAGCGGTAAAAATACACTAATCATTTCTCTGTTATCTGTATGGTTTCTTAAAATTTGTTGTTTGTGTACTTTTTTAATTATTACTGATGTGTTCATCTTCCATATGGCATAATTTGAAATATAAATGCCAAGATATTTAAAAAACGGAGAGGAACAGGCTCACTGTTACTTTAAAGTGACTCAATTGGAGGCCACCTCCTAAAATCCACAACAAGTTCTTCTCTTCTTTATATTGAGTTATTTGAGTTAATTGTAATCTATCTCTAATTGTTCTTAAGATCAATGACAGGTTTGTTATCTGCAAATGTTATAATATAAGTAGTATTGTGGAAGGACAGGCAATCATGAGTATACATAATACACATGAGAGGGCTGAGCACACATCCCTGTGGATCACCGGTACTAATAGAAATAGTTAGTCTAACTAATTGGTGTTGGTTAGACAGAAAGTTCAAGAGCCACATATAAGTGGAATACTGAAGGCCTCATCTTCATATCAGTGCATTTAATCATGTATCTTATTATTTCTACACAGCAACCCTTTTTTGTATGGCATAAAAATTCAAAATTCCATTTTGTTGGAAAGTGATCCGGCATTTGCTACACACTGACTGGATAACAGAGGTTTAAATGGAGTTTTTTGTAATCGTTGGTATATCCATGCTCAACAGCCCCACTTTTGCTTCCTCTCCCTCCTTGGGCTTCATAAATGCTTTACGTTTAGTAAAGAAGCTCTGACACTAAGGAATTCATTTATTAACATTTTTCACAGCCAAAAACGAACATTCATATTATATTTTCTTTTCATGTATATAATCAATGCACAGGTAGAATAAGGTTACCATTCGTCCCCGTTTCCGGGGGACAGTAACTGTTTTGAAGGCTCTGTCACTGGGAAATTAGCCCGGCTGCAATGAATGTAGATTTTCTTTTTCCAGCTTAAAAAACTATTTCTGTTCTCTGCACTGTGGGTGTTTCTGGTTTTGGTGTGT
>NW_017310912.1:9591-11788 GCF_000935625.1 Nanorana parkeri | reverse complement strand
ATTGACAAAACCTAATAAATTCATTGTTAAAAAAAAAAAATTTTTTGTATTACTTTTATTTTTCCGTCTTTTGTTTTTAAAACAAAATAATGAATAAAAATGAAACCTTTTCCTTTCTCTTGTATATTTTTTCCCCAATGTACAGAAACGTCAGAAATGTACTGATCACACGAACAGCTTTGGCAGCTGGGCCAAAAATTCCGGTATAAATGATTAGCAGAAACTTTGCACTGAGATGTGTAAACGTATTAAAGTGACACGAAACTCCGGAATTAACCCTTAAAAATCCATCCAAGTCCCCGAAGTCTGAGCAACACTCAGAGCCATAGCGAGCTCCTTTTGCGACCGAGGCAAGAACAGAAAATTTTAATATGTTCTGCTAATCATTTGTAACGGAATTTTTGGGCCAGAAAAAAGCTGCTCGCGTGACCAGTAAATTTCTGACGTTTCCGTACTTTGGGGGGAAAAGGATTCATTTGTCTCTCTGTGATACATGCCACTCTCCGGCTCCGTGTTCTGTGTAGCAGATTTCTTTTTCTTCTTTGGGTTTCATTTCCGAATGTCCGCAGACGCGTAAAGTTTATTGAACCAGAAGCAGAATTTTTGATTGTTTTGTCACGGATCGGGACGCGGTGAATCTTTTCACACTGTGTGTATCTCCTCGTTGGGGACGACAGACCCGCGGTCACATCGGCTGATTATCGGGGGGAAATTATCGCAGCAATTGTGACAGTTTCAGCCTCTTAGATTATTATTTTAAAGGAGAAGTACGGGGTCAGTGTTTTCTCCATAGTTCTCCTTAGGGTAACGGGAGGACACAAACTAGCATCCTCCCGTCACCCTAGGCTCAGTATATAGGGAGCTACAGCTCGCGGTATACTGAGACGGCGCAGCCGGAGCGGATCCAGACATCGATGCCGGGATCTGCCCAGCTGCGTGAGTGACAGCTGGCTCCGCCTATCTAGAGGCAGAGCCAGCTGCACCCGCCCCCTCCCCCGTCCGTTCCGCCAGTCAGCGCTGGCGGATCGGAGCGGGGAGAGGGGAATCCAGCCCCTCCCCCTGTCACGGCAGAGAGCCATGACAGGATCGAGAAGTGAGCGAGCGCCGGTATGTGTTCCCTCACTTCCCGATCTACTGAGCCGTCACAGGGTGGCTAGAACTATGAGGGGAGTGACAAGCCCCTCCCCCCCCCTCATAGTTCTCCTTTAATGTGGAAATTTGTCTTTTACCATCGGCGCCGTTCTGACCGGAGCGCGCACTACTTTCCCATCTGCGCATTTACCGCGTCTGAAGCTGGAGCGTCACCTGACAAAACAATCCCCACGTGAGAAGTCCCCGCGACCTCTTCTTCTAGAAGCGACGGTCCAGCGTTGTGCCGGAGGGACGAGTCTTCTTTCCCGGAGTCATTTTATTTCACCGGCAACATAAATCTGCCGCAAATATATTCCGTGCAACTTCAAACGCTCGCCATCGCTGTGATAAGCCCCTCCCCCCTCGTTGTGATATCCCCCTTTCCCCCCCCCGTTGTGTTTTTTTCAGTTACAGTGAAATAAATCTTTGGGGTGATTTCCATATTTCGGGATCTGTGGAGAAGATACAATGTTATGATCTGTATATATAATATAATTGGTTATATTTCCGGGATTTCGGAATATCGATCATTTCTAGAATTCTATCGCGTTCCCCCGATAAATGACGTCACGTCCTCGGATGGCGAGGGGCCGTTTCATGTCATCAGATGGGGTCCGGGGTCGGTGATTGGAGCTCAGGAGAGCCCAGAGCACCCCAAAAACAACATCAATTCCTTCACCTGCGTCTCATTCAGTACCAGTCCTGAGGGGGGGGATGGGGTGGGGGGTTTATTAAAGGGGTAGACGGTGTTCACTTCTCAATGATTGTTCACCGGGAGGAATTCTTCACCAATCATGTGATAGGATGGAAGGCTCCCTATCTCTCCTCGCTCCTGATTGGATGATCTGGGTGATCACATCCTCACCTCATTTGCTGACATATTTTATCATGTGATCAGACTCTTCTCTTTCAATAAATCCCCCCTCCCCCCAATACGATGATTTGGGGGCTGAGAGATAAAACGTATTAAAATCCTCTTTGCAGTTCTCTGACCGATAGCCGAACCGCGACATCAGAAAAGCTTAAAATAGATGAAAAGAATGAATTCCGTGTCAGATATTCAGAC
>NW_017310912.1:8894-9507 GCF_000935625.1 Nanorana parkeri | reverse complement strand
CCCCCCCCCGACCTGCTGTCCTCTATAGGAGCCCCCCGGAGAGACGTGAGGACGGACAGTACAGAGCGCGGGACTCTGATGGCGGATAGGATCAGCTCCCGATCAATAGGGATCAATAAGGAAGTTATATTCTCTGCACTCTGTAATATTAGAAGGACCCAATCAGAGCCGTGTGTGCGTTGTATTGAAGCATCGCTCCGCTGCGTCTCCTATGTGCGCTGACGGCGATTATTGATGTGCGTTGACGCACGTCCCCGATGCGTTTGTAGGATTTGGCATGGAGAGCGGTACCAGCCATTGACCTGAGTGTTGCAGCGATTCCCCGCGGCGTGCGGCGTCACCACAATTGGGGATAATGACAGAACACGATACCGATCGCCGTCCACGCTCTATTACCCGCTAATCTCAGCGGCCGTCGCTGCGCCAAACAAGGCGAGCGTCGCTAATCCTCCGCAGCTTCCCCTCTAATGAGATCATAATTTGTATGAGGATTATGTAAACCAACGCCAATTTCATGGTAATAAAAGTGGGAGGGGCACGCGGCAAACGCCATCCAGACACGGCGAGGATACCCATCTGCTGCCAGCCCAACATGTTGTTCTAATAAAGGTCG
>NW_017310912.1:7934-8876 GCF_000935625.1 Nanorana parkeri | reverse complement strand
AGGATCATTTCCTCCCCAACTTTCCAATCTCCATGTTTACAGATTTGTGCTGAATGTTAATATGTAAACGCACCTTATTGCGAGCAGATGTCCGACCGGCAACGCCGCAAACTTATCCTCAAACCACCTGAAAAATACACCAATCAGGTCATGTGACGGGGCTGCCAGCCGGGGCTCCTTCTATGTGCTATTCATACAGGTCAGACATTGCCCAGGAAATGGGCGGAGTCATCAGCGTTACATTGTATCCAGGTCAGACCATGGCCAGGAAATGGGCGGAGTCATCAGCGTTACATTGTATCCAGGTCAGACATTGCCCAGGAAATGGGCGGAGTCATCAGCGTTACATTGTATCCCGGTCAGACCATGGCCAGGAAATGGGCGGAGTCATCAGCGTTACATTGTATCCAGGTCAGACCATGGCCAGGAAATGGGCGGAGTCATCATCGTTACATTGTATCCAGGTCAGACCATGGCCAGGAAATGGGCGGAGTCATCAGCGTTACATTGTATCCAGGTCAGACATTGCCCAGGAAATGGGCGGAGTCATCAGCGTTACATTGTATCCCGGTCAGACCATGACCAGGAAATGGGCGGAGTCATCAGCATTACATTGCATACAAATCAGACATTGGCCAGAAAATGGGCGGAGTCATCAGTGTTACATTGTATCCAAGTCGTTAATAGTCCCCATTGTTGCCATATAGGGAGGATGCACTATGAGCATCCATTGTGGTGCGTTATTACAGACAAGACCAGCCACAAGCAGAGAGAGCTGCAGTGACCGGTCTTTATCACAGGAAGGGGCGGAGACAGGACCAGTCACCCTGCACAAGGAGAGAGAGTGGCAGTGAGCGGTCTTTATTACAGGAGGGGGCGGAGACAAGACCAGTCACCCCGCACAAGGAGAGAGAGTGGCAGTGAGCGGTCTTTATTACAGGA
>NW_017310912.1:0-5217 GCF_000935625.1 Nanorana parkeri | reverse complement strand
GGCAGTGACCGGTCTTTATTACAGGAGGGGGCGGAGACAAGACCGGTCACCCCGCACAAGGAGAGAGAGCGGCAGTGAGCGGTCTTTATTACAGGAGGGGGCGGAGACAAGACCAGTCACCCTGCGCAAGGAGAGAGAGCGGCAGTGAGCGATCTTTATTACAGGAGGGGGCGGAGACAAGACCAGTCACTCTGCACAAGGAGGGAGAGCGGCAGTGACCGGTCTCTATTACAGGAAGGGGCGGAGACAAGACCAGTCACTCTGCACAAGGAGGGAGAGCGGCAGTGACCGGTCTCTATTACAGGAAGGGGCGGAGACAAGACCAGTCACTCTGCACAAGGAGAGAGAGCGGCAGTGACCGGTCTTTATTACAGGAGGGGGCGGAGACAAGACCAGTCACCCTGCACAAGGAGCGAGGGCGGCAGTGACCGGTCTTCAGGTCATCAGGTTCGGGGCCCCTGTATCAGGAACCTCCTCGGTGTTTCGGGCGCTGAGGGCGATACAAGTGATTTCCTGGCCGACATGTGGGAACACTTAGCAGCTAATCATCCCAATGCAGCTCACCTGTGTCAGTGGAAGACATGGGGGAGGGGCGGGGAGCGCAGGGCTCTGGACTCACTAACACACTGGAGGGAAATATGAATCAGTTTTTATTCCGGGGACCCGGGCGGAGGAATTGGGATTCAGGAAGCGACACCTGAAAAGGGGCGGAGCTAAACTCTGAGGTTTCACTTTGCCAAATTATTTCACCGTTTTATCAAAACGCATCGAAGTTCCCGGGGAGGAGAAGGTAACGCAGGTCCGGGATGGTGATCAGTCGCCTCTGAGGATCAGAAGCTGCAAACAAAGCCTCATTTTCACTTTCCTCATCCTCTTTGCAGCCACTTCCTGTCTCCATGACTCCAGCGGTGGCTGCACATCATCATTTCTCAGGGCGGGTCACCGGGATTATTACAATGAAAGTAAAATGACTTTAACATTGTGAAGCCGATACAATATAAATGCCGCCTGAGGTCCTCGTACACTCCTCACACCGACCTAACCCCCCAACACCGACCTAACCCCCAACTTTACCCCTCACACTGACCTAACCCACCAACTTTACCCCTCACACCGACCTAACCCCCAACTTTACCCCTCACAATGACCTAACCCCCAACTTTACCCCTCACACCGACCTAACCCCCAACTTTACCCCTCACAATGACCTAACCCCCAACTTTACCCCTCACACCGACCTAACCCCCAACTTTACCCCTCACAATGACCTAACCCCCAACTTTACCCCTCACACCGACCTAACCCCCAACTTTACCCCTCACAATGACCTAACCCCCAACTTTACCCCTCACACCGACCTAACCCCCAACTTTACCCCTCACAATGACCTAACCCCCAACTTTACCCCTCACACCGACCTAACCCCCAACTTTACCCCTCACAATGACCTAACCCCCAACTTTACCCCTCACACCGACCTAACCCCCAACTTTACCCCTCACAATGACCTAACCCCCAACTTTACCCCTCACACCGACCTAACCCCCAACTTTACCCCTCACAATGACCTAACCCCCAACTTTACCCCTCACACCGACCTAACCCCCAACTTTACCCCTCACAATGACCTAACCCCCAACTTTACCCCTCACACCGACCTAACCCCCAACTTTACCCCTCACAATGACCTAACCCCCAACTTTACCCCTCACACCGACCTAACCCCCAACTTTACCCCTCACAATGACCTAACCCCCAACTTTACCCCTCACACCGACCTAACCCCCAACTTTACCCCTCACAATGACCTAACCCCCAACTTTACCCCTCACACCGACCTAACCCCCAACTTTACCCCTCACAATGACCTAACCCCCAACTTTACCCCTCACACCGACCTAACCCCCAACTTTACCCCTCACAATGACCTAACCCCCAACTTTACCCCTCACACCGACCTAACCCCCAACTTTACCCCTCACAATGACCTAACCCCCAACTTTACCCCTCACACCGACCTAACCCCCAACTTTACCCCTCACAATGACCTAACCCCCAACTTTACCCCTCACACCGACCTAACCCCCAACTTTACCCCTCACAATGACCTAACCCCCAACTTTACCCCTCACACCGACCTAACCCCCAACTTTACCCCTCACAATGACCTAACCCCCAACTTTACCCCTCACACCGACCTAACCCCCAACTTTACCCCTCACAATGACCTAACCCCCAACTTTACCCCTCACACCGACCTAACCCCCAACTTTACCCCTCACAATGACCTAACCCCCAACTTTACCCCTCACACCGACCTAACCCCCAACTTTACCCCTCACAATGACCTAACCCCCAACTTTACCCCTCACACCGACCTAACCCCCAACTTTACCCCTCACAATGACCTAACCCCCAACTTTACCCCTCACACCGACCTAACCCCCAACTTTACCCCTCACAATGACCTAACCCCCAACTTTACCCCTCACACCGACCTAACCCCCAACTTTACCCCTCACAATGACCTAACCCCCAACTTTACCCCTCACACCGACCTAACCCCCAACTTTACCCCTCACAATGACCTAACCCCCAACTTTACCCCTCACACCGACCTAACCCCCAACTTTACCCCTCACAATGACCTAACCCCCAACTTTACCCCTCACACCGACCTAACCCCCAACTTTACCCCTCACAATGACCTAACCCCCAACTTTACCCCTCACACCGACCTAACCCCCAACTTTACCCCTCACAATGACCTAACCCCCAACTTTACCCCTCACACCGACCTAACCCCCAACTTTACCCCTCACAATGACCTAACCCCCAACTTTACCCCTCACACCGACCTAACCCCCAACTTTACCCCTCACAATGACCTAACCCCCAACTTTACCCCTCACACCGACCTAACCCCCAACTTTACCCCTCACAATGACCTAACCCCCAACTTTACCCCTCACACCGACCTAACCCCCAACTTTACCCCTCACAATGACCTAACCCCCAACTTTACCCCTCACACCGACCTAACCCCCAACTTTACCCCTCACAATGACCTAACCCCCAACTTTACCCCTCACACCGACCTAACCCCCAACTTTACCCCTCACAATGACCTAACCCCCAACTTTACCCCTCACACCGACCTAACCCCCAACTTTACCCCTCACAATGACCTAACCCCCAACTTTACCCCTCACACCGACCTAACCCCCAACTTTACCCCTCACAATGACCTAACCCCCAACTTTACCCCTCACACCGACCTAACCCCCAACTTTACCCCTCACAATGACCTAACCCCCAACTTTACCCCTCACACCGACCTAACCCCCAACTTTACCCCTCACAATGACCTAACCCCCAACTTTACCCCTCACACCGACCTAACCCCCAACTTTACCCCTCACAATGACCTAACCCCCAACTTTACCCCTCACACCGACCTAACCCCCAACTTTACCCCTCACAATGACCTAACCCCCAACTTTACCCCTCACACCGACCTAACCCCCAACTTTACCCCTCACAATGACCTAACCCCCAACTTTACCCCTCACACCGACCTAACCCCCAACTTTACCCCTCACAATGACCTAACCCCCAACTTTACCCCTCACACCGACCTAACCCCCAACTTTACCCCTCACAATGACCTAACCCCCAACTTTACCCCTCACACCGACCTAACCCCCAACTTTACCCCTCACAATGACCTAACCCCCAACTTTACCCCTCACACCGACCTAACCCCCAACTTTACCCCTCACAATGACCTAACCCCCAACTTTACCCCTCACACCGACCTAACCCCCAACTTTACCCCTCACAATGACCTAACCCCCAACTTTACCCCTCACACCGACCTAACCCCCAACTTTACCCCTCACAATGACCTAACCCCCAACTTTACCCCTCACACCGACCTAACCCCCAACTTTACCCCTCACAATGACCTAACCCCCAACTTTACCCCTCACACCGACCTAACCCACCAACTTTACCCCTCACACTGACCTAACCCCCATTTTTCGGGACATTTGGGTCCATGGATCTTTGTGTTGTGACTTGTGTACAGATCCCCCGTGATCCTCAAGATGTTCCGGGATTTTGGCTGGAAAAACACGGAGAAGGCGGAACGCGTGCAGCCGAAATCTGCTTCTCATTTACCCCAAATATCAGCCGGAGCGCCACGTGGGAGCAATTTACCTTGCACCCCCGAGCCCCCCAGGATTGTGTCACCGGCCCCCCCATTCTTCCTCCACCACACTCCAAGGACTCCTCTAAAGACATAAATTGCAGCTTCCCGGTCCTCCGATGTGGCCGCCGCATTCCTTTTCTGTTTCAGGACCTCTGGTGATCCTGCCAGTAACACACTTCCTGTCCCAGGGTGACAACGCTCACTCGCTGTACTGCATCTATGGAGGAGCAGCGTTGTCACCTTACATCAGGATCTGTGTTATCAGCCTTTGTGTATTACAGAACACTTCCCACTAAGGAGAGGGGGAGGGAGGTGTTCTGTAGTCCACCAAGTTCAACTAGGCAGGGCAGAATGCGCAGGATCCATCTTCCCAAAATTGATGGAGGAGCGGGATAACGATGAATGGAGGAGCGGGATAACGATGAATGGAGGAGGATGATAACGATGAATGGGGGAGCGGGATGACGATGAATGGAGGAGCGGGATGACGATGAATGGAGGAGCGGGATGACGATGAATGGAGGAGCGGGATGACGATGAATGGGGGAGCGGGATGACGATGAATGGGGGAGCGGGATAACGATGAATGGAGGAGCGAGATAACGATGGGGGAGGGTGATAACGATGAATGGGGGAGGGTGATAACGATGAAGAGGGGGACATTTATACCCGGGAATACCCCCCTGGATTGGGATTGGAATGTGCCGCCTGTCAGTGGTCCGGAGGCCTCCTCTGATGGACGGGCAGGAAGGTTAAGTGACAGTTTGGTGAACATGTGTTTGCGGAGCGGCACATGGCAGCGCGGTGCCCCCGGTGTCACACACCAGCAGGGGGGCGCGCACAGGGCTATCAGGTTGCAGATTTAACACTCAGTTCAAACACAGAGAGGAGCGGCCATGTGCCGGCACGAGGACAGAAATCATCCATCACAACCAACAGGTCCGATCATCATTACCCGAGGGAGGGCGACAACCGCTGGAGCGTTGTACAATGAGGGGGGGCTC
>NW_017310911.1:11254-11792 GCF_000935625.1 Nanorana parkeri | reverse complement strand
CTGGTCTGAACAGACTCCTGATATTTCCCTTTTGATATAGGAAAAGAGATTAACCGCTTGCCGTCCGCCCGTTGTAAAGAAACAGATGGACGGCGAGCTCCCATTGGCCGGTCACCGTGAATAAAGGGCTTTTGTTTTCTGCTTGTGTGGGCCCCCCTGGCACGCGCCCCCCGGGGCAGATAAAAACTGTGAAATGCAGAAGTTACCGGCTGTTACACATACACGCGATCGGCGGCTCCATAGTTGTGTGATTACTTGTACGTGCTGCCCTGTGCGCCCCCCCACACACACACGCTCCTGCAGTGCAGCCATTCCCCCTCCTGCACCCTCACCTTCAATCCCGGGTTCCGCTGCCCCATCTGCGGCCCGGGACCGGCTCGGGAGGGTGTCAGGAAGAAGATGGGAGGGAGATCAGAATCTTCCTCCTTACTGATCTCCCTCCGTACTGTGTATTATATCACTTCCGCATTCACCTGTCAGTCCTCCGGCTGCTATAGCCAGAGAGAAGAAGCCGGGGGAGCAGATCTCGGCTTCATCA
>NW_017310911.1:4330-7049 GCF_000935625.1 Nanorana parkeri | reverse complement strand
CTGCAAAGGACAAGGGGGCGCTCTCTGCGTCTGGAGGAAAAGAGGTTTAACCTATGGTCAGGGTTCCACGTGGGCTGTGCGGAGTCTATGGTGGGCTCCGTAGGGTGTCAGGTGATGTGACCTCCATATGACCTGTGTGTGACCTCCATATGACCTGTATGCAGGGACATAACTATTTCCATAGCGATCCACGCAGTCGCTATGGGGCGGCTCGGTGAAGAGGCCGGGGCCTAGCTCCAGTCATGGGGAAGGAGGCCGGGGCCTAGCAGATAGAGATGTCCAGTTCATGAACGAATCGTTCTTTTGAATGGATTCTATTCACTGAACTGGTGGAGTCGATTCATCTGAGTGAGCCGATCCGTTTGCAGCAGCTCCGTGTGACGTATAGCAGAGACTAGCTAGCTTGTAATATGACCCTAGAGCAGTGGTGGCGAACCTTGGCACTCCAGCTGCGCCAAAACTACAAATCCCAAGATGCATCTGCCTCTGGGAGTTATGTCTGTGGCTGTCAGAGCCTGGCAACGCCTCATGGGACTTGTAGTTCCAAAACAGCTGGGAGTGCCAAGGGTTCGCCACCACTGCTCTAGAGTGACAGCCAGGCTTCTGCCAGCCCCAGCCCTCCAACCAATCACATCCGAGTCACAGTACACAGAGTCTAATCATATGAGTTGGCTGAGTCTAAGAATCGAAAGAATCTACTAGTTAAAATAATCCAATCAGTTTACTTAGTTAGTGGACTCATTTGATTCTTTAACTCAGTAAACTCTTTTAGATTCTTTGAGTTAAAGAATCCCCACCAGGAGAACAATACACGGAGCCAATGAGCCGGATTTATTATTAGAATAGTTTTTTGTTTTTTTTTAACAAAGATTGATTAATGAAATTTTGTTTTGGTTTGCATTTTGTGTTGAAGTCATTGATTAGTTGACTATAGAAATGGTTTTATTTATTTATGTTATTGGTTGACATGCACAGCGCAATGTATAGTTGGAGTAGTTGATGAGAAAGGCACGCAAGCGCAGTGCATAGTGGTTGAAATACATTGGAGCGGTGTGCAGTTGTAGAACTTAACGGGCTTGAGAAAGGCACGCAGGCGCAGTGTGGGCATGTAAGGTTTTCAGACTGGCAACGCATGCGCAAAAGCTAATTCGGTGTAGTTGACCTACTGGCTGTCACCGGATGTGACGTCAGAGGTTCGCGAGGTCGATGAGTTTACAGTGTCGACACATCACCGGCGGCGGCAGTGATAAGGGACAGAGAGAGAGAGAGAGTTTGGATTGGAGGAGATCCTCATTCACATTGATGGTTTAACCCTTTAGGATCAAATTGGCTTCTCAAGGAGATATATATATATATATATTTACACATTTACAAAAAAAATAAAAACATACATTTTTTTAAATAAACAATTTTTGGTTTTAGTTTTTATTTATTTTATTATTTTTCACTTAACATTGTTTCACTTAAATGTATTGACAGCGTTCGGATCAATGTACCCCGGGAGCTGCCCGACACCCTTCTCTGAATGAGAGTCCTGTGATTCGAATCTTCTATGAAGGTTCAGACAGCTCCTGAGCTTCGGTTCACTGGCTTGTCAGCCCCGACTCAGCCAGTGAACCGAAGATTCCATTCATGAATCGGTTCTTTTTAATGAACTGATCCAAATGAACCGATTCATTTGAAAGATCCGAACTTCCCATCTCTACTAGCAGAGGGTGGGTATAATATCGGAGCTCTGCTGCCACCCAGCGGCCGATCATTAGAATCACACCATCCATAGACTTGTATGAGCAGATTTCCTCCTGTGACCGATCTGCAGGATAACCATCGATCACATCGACAACGAGTACAGATCGATATTACAGCGGACTCAGAATAAGGATCGTTATTGCGGTGTGTTATCTGCGTTGTGCATAGAGATCGGTGCGGTGACACTTTTCACCACGGCACGGTGTATATGGCACTATGTACTACACAGCACTCCGATCCCCGAGCAGCAGCCGAACCCTCGGTGTCATGCGCAGAGTGCAGGCGGGTACACGGGAAGATGGCGGCGGGCGGGCGGCCATTTTATCGGAGCCCGGCGGACGCTAATGTGACAGCTGTGGGCAGAAGCTGAGTCGTGACGTCATCTCGGCGCGTCTTCTGCTTCGGCGCCTACTTTAAACGTGTGGATGGTCGGTGTGTGAGCGGAGCGGGGGTGAGTACCGGACCGATGGGGGGAGGCAGGAGAGTCCAGTGTCCGTCCTGCCTGGGTTCTGGTGGAGGAGGGGGGGAGGTTCTCTCACCGGGGTGAGGGCTCTGTGGAGGTGGATGTGTACCTGTCAGAGCCACCTCACCAGGGATGAGGATGACACTAGCCGCTCTGATCACCTGGCGGAGGATGACACGGAGCAGAGTTCCATAGAACCATTCTCCATGCTGGGTATAGGGGGGGTACATGAAGAGCTCCTCCCATGGGAGTGCACAAATAAAGTCTCACTTCCCTTGCTGCATGAGACTAACCATCACTTCATGAGGGATCCACAATAACATGGCCGCCTCTGTAGTCACCCCTCCTCTGTACTATGGGAGGGGTATGTATTGTCAGACTCCTCCTCCTCTAATATGGGAGGGGTATGTATTGTCAGGCTCCTCCTCCTCTGTACTATGGGAGGGGTATGTATTGTCAGGCTCCTCCTCCTCTGTACTATGGGAGGGGTATGTATTGTCAGGCTCC
>NW_017310911.1:0-568 GCF_000935625.1 Nanorana parkeri | reverse complement strand
TCTCTACTATGGGAGGGGTATGTATTGGCAGGCTCCTCCTCCTCTGTACTATGGGAGGGGTATGTATTGGCAGGCTCCTCCCCTTTGTATATGATTGGAGGGTTTTCCAGGCCACGCCCCTTCCGTAATTCGGGCTGAACTGTGCGCTCGGTCCAGGTCATTGGCGCTGTGGGATCGCCATGCCGGCCGGGCGCTGGTCAGTGGCTTCCTCAGTGACTTCCTTCTCTCCACAGATGTGACACCGCCACAGGAAGCGATGACCCGGCCGCACAGCACCAACCTCCCACATTAATGGACCTCTCTGGACCCGATAACTGTGCACAAGACATGGTACAGCACAGGGACGAGGACCGCACCCCTCCCCTTGCCATCCCTATCCCGGCCAAGAGGTGGTGCAGTAAGGAGCCCGTGGTGTCTCTCACCCACAGCCCAGTGAAGAAGGGGCTCCATGTACTGCTGTCCCAGGGGGACACGGCTGCCCTTCCATCAGACGGACAGGACACCAAGATGGGGCAGGACCAGGACACAGGTGAGTGACACCGGGGGTGGTGCGGGGGAGGATGTCCAT
>NW_017310910.1:2027-8052 GCF_000935625.1 Nanorana parkeri | reverse complement strand
GACAAAATGAGTGCATCAGATAAGAAGACCATTGTGGATAATTGTAATGAGGTCCTGTCATGGCTGGACAAGAATCAACTGGCTGAGAAAGATGAGTACCTCCACCAGCAGAAGGAGCTGGAGAGAGTTTGTAGTCCCATCATCTCCAGATTGTACCAAGGGGCAGCAGGAGGTGGGATGCCAGGAGCCAGCTGCAGTTCTCAGGCCAGACAGGGCTGCAACCCCGGACCTACCATTGAAGAGGTGGATTGAAGACTGCACAGTGTTTACACCACAAGGACTTGTATGTGAAGTTTGGGACTGAAGGTTTGGATTAAAGACTGTAACATTCAAACTAGAAGGACTTGTATGTGATTAGACTGAGCGCTGCCGAACAAAAGGGCTAAGCTCGATGTTTAAAAAGTAGACATGAGCAGTGAATGATGATGGAGAGCCGAGAGCGCAATGTGTTTTTGCAAACCAAACCTTCCAAGCAAACCCCATCAGATATCTCCTGGGATAGGAGACAAGTTTACTTCTTTTTTTTTTAAATGTTTGTTGTCTTATCTATATCTGTAAATAAATATATGTATTTTTTTATATTTTGTGTCTCTTTGTCTTAATAAATATAACAATATTGGCAGTTTTTGGTATAACAATGTGTTATGAACTGTATAGGAAATAAGAAGTCTTTATTATCAGGTGTGGAAGTTGTAACATTGGTGAAATCTTTCCTCTCTATTAGTTCCGGTACCAGATGACACCGAGGCAGAACCCAGACATCCCAACTCTCCCGGACACCCTGGGAGTCTCCCGCTATTAGATATCGGCTCCGGCCCGGGAGAGAAACACTTCCTCCCGGAAAGATTTAATCTGCTCGATCGAGCAGATAAACCTTTCCCTGCGATCGTTTTTCTTTTGTTGCTTTTCTGACATCGGGAGCCGCGGCCCGATCGTCAGTCAGAAAAGAAAAGGCATAAGAATGCATAGCTAGATTCATATTGTGAGGGCCTGGCCAGACGGGGTTCGAATCTCAGCGGCGGAACATTCACATATATATAGTTGGTACTTGCTGTTATTAATGTCCGTTTGTTAAAGTGGTGACAAGTATATGCAATATCAAGGCAGCCAGCAGATGGAGCCGCTTCCAATATGAGATCTAGCAGATACTTGCTGTTAGCAGGCTCGTGTTCGTCCCAGAGCAGGGGGAAGCTTCGTTGACCAGATCCTCTCTCTCTCTCTCTTTACAATTCATGGGAGTCCAGGGGTCCGTATGGCCGGCAGAGTCAGCAGGCGCTCACTCTCCATTCAAGATAGTGAAACGCTGAGCTGATAGTCTGCCGGCGTTTCAAGCCGGAAGGAACAAGGAGGTGCCGGTGATGTCATCGGGCCGATGTGTTCCAGGGTGGAACGCACCGGCGCGCTCAGGACTTCCTGGTTTGCGGCTGCGTTCCATCCTGGAACGCAAGGACGTGCCGCGATCCTTACACATATTGGCTATTTCATTTTGCAATAGCAAACTAGCTAATGCACCCGCCCACTGCTGCTGTCAATCAGCAGAGGGGGACCTGAATTCTTGAGTAGGGAGACATGGAACGAAGGGTGAATCCGTAGCTCATCAGGCAGGCTGAGCCTCACCGCGTTTGGGTTCAGGACCTTTTCTATAGGGAAGGGACCGAGGAAAAGCTTGCTAAGTTTTTTGGAAGGAGTTCCTAGGCGGAGGTTTCTCGTAGAGAGCCACACCATCTCCCCGACCCTGTAGGGTGGAGCAGGTCTCCTGCGAAGATCGTAGTATTTCTTTTGGTTGTGGTGAGCTCGGATGAGGTTTTCCCTCAACACTTCTGTTGTTTTTTGAAGGTTTGCTAAATATGCACCTGCTGCAGGGACGTTGGAGGGAACTAGAGAGGCAGGCAGCTGGTTGGGATGGAAACCATAGTTTGCATAGAAGGGTGAATGGAGAGTAGATGAGCTGGACGAGTTATTGTATGCGAACTCGGCTTGCGGAATCATTTCTACCCAGTCATCTTGGAGTTCAAGGGTTCAAGAAGAGAGGATCGTTGGGAGAGAACGGCTCCTAGGGCGACATGAGAAGCGTCAACTTCTAGCACATAAAGACAGTCAGGGTATTCTGACTCCGATCGTTGTGATAGCGAAATATATCCCTTGCTGAGACCTCTATGCCTGGCCTGTATAAGCAGATATACTCACTGCGGACAATCCTCGTCAGATAGCTGAACTCGTCAATACCGATTCATTCAAAAGAGGTGTTTATTCTTTAACATCAGGGGTTACAGCAGATAATAGGAACAGCAGTTGAATGGTGATAGTATTGTGCGGTCAGAAAATGATGCCTTTCCTACGTACTGTGCAGATTACCTGTGTGTCCTTGTTACATGTGGCTTTCAACTGTGCCCATGACACAGGAAGTACTGCACACAGGAAGAAGGGTGGGGCTACACTAGGGGGAAATACATCGTCACATGAGGAATAATTACAGAAAACATGTTTGTTACAACAAAAGGCCACTAGATGGCAGCATAGGATAACACATGAATTTAGCTATGAGAAAATAGTTAGGCAAATCACACTATATAAATTCTAACCTATATAACAATGCTAATATTAACTGAGGCTATGCATCTCATATTCTATGCCCCTGTTGGGGCGGCACACAGGGTCTGGTAGTTGCAGAATAGGTGCAGAGGTGAAGTGTTGTTTCAGGGAGTCAAAAGCAGCTTGGGTGTCTGTCGACCAGGCGTAGCTCACTAGGGGACTAGTCAGGCGGGTGAGTGGTTTGACAATTGCCGAGAAGTTCTTCACAAATTTCCTATAGAAATTAGCAAATCCTAGGAATCCCTGTAAGGCCTTCCTGAAGGTGGGAATCGGCCAGTTAATGATGCAATCCACCTTGCCTTGATCCATCTGCACTCCCTCTGGAGTGATCACATAGCCGAGGAAGGAAATGGAGGGTTGCTATAATACACATTTTTCCAATTTTGCGTATAAGGAATGAGCCCGGAGTCGTGCAAGAACACATCTAACATGTTTTCCATGGTCTTGGAGGTTTTCAGAGAATACAAGTATGTTGTCGAGATAGACCACAACACATGTATCCAACAGGTCTCTGAACACGTCGTTTATAAAAGCTTGGAAAGTAGCATGGGCGTTACAGAGCCCAAAAGGCATGACAGTATATTCGTACAAGCCGTAGCGGGTTCTGAACGCCGTCTTCCATTCATCTCCCGGTTTGATGCGGATCAGATTATATGCGCCTCTTAGGTCTAATTTGGTGAAGACCCTTGCCGTTTGCAACCTCTCGATGAGCTCAGGGATGAGCGGCAGGGGTATTTGTTTTTTACCGTGATCTTGTTCATGCCTCGATAGTCTATGATGGGTCTAAGACTAGAATCCTTATTCTTTACGAAGAACATCCCGGCCCCCGCCGGAGACGTGGAGGGTCTGATAAACCCCTTTTTCAAGTTTTCCTCCAAGTAGTTTTTCAGATGAGTCAACTCAGGCTGGGACAGGGGGTATATCCTCCCGGTTGGTATGGCAGTCCCGGGAATTAGATCTATAGGACAATCATATGGTCTATGCGGGGGGAGCGTCTCCGCGTTGCGTTTGCTGAAGACGTCAGAGAAGTCGTGGTACCTCACAGGGAGTTGATCTAGAGTGATTTGCATTAGAGGAGAGAGGAGAGGAGAGATGGGGTAGCAGGTCTCTGTGCAGAATGAGGAATCAAGCCTGATGCTTCCCTGAGCCCACAAGAGGGTAGGCTGATGAAGCAACAGCCAGGGCAGCCCCAGAACTACTGGAAAGAGAGGGGATGCAATGATATAGAAGGAGAGGTACTCAGTATGACTTTCCGCACAACTGACCAGGATGGGTAGGGTCTGATAGGAGATGGGCCCTGTAGAGGAGGTAGTACCGTCGATAAAACTCACAGAGACAGGTGTTGCCTTTTTGGAATGAAGGATTTTATTCTGGGTTACAAGATGGATGTCTATGAAATTTCCACAGGCCCCCGTATCCAGCATCGCTCTAGTAGTCATCCGGACTTGGTCCCACTGTAGGGTGAGCGAAACGTAGATGTAATTATTTGAACGGAGTGTTGAAGGATTCATTTTGCACATATGAAGAGCCTTACCTCTACTCCTTTTGGTGATTATAGGGCAGGCATCAACCTCATGTTTGGGGGAGGCACAGTACAGACAGAGGTTTTGGGTTCTTCGTCTGGTTTTTTCCATTTGAGTAAGAGGACCCTGCATGGTTCCGATCTCCATCTTTTCCACCGGAGGGGGGCTCGCTCTTATGGAGGATGGATAAGCGCCAGAAACCCTCTCAGCACGCCTTTCCCTTAGGCGTCTGTCTATGGTGATCGACCTCTGAATGAGGCCTTCGAGAGTGTTAGAAAGATCATCCCCTGCCAATTCATCCTTCAAGGTCTCAGAGAGACCGAGTCTGAACTGGTTCCGAAGACCGATGTCATTCCACTCGGTCTCTCTGGCCCATCTCTGGAACTCTGCAACGAAATCCTCAACAGGCCTCTTCCCCTGCTTCAGGGCCCTTATGGCATTTTCCGCAGTAATCTGCTTGCTTGAATCCTCATATAGCCGAGACATGGCCTCCAAGAAGCGAGGATAGGAATTCAAGAGAGGGTCTTCCTTCTCAAGGTAAGTGTCAGCCCAAGCTCTGGGTTCTCCCCTGAGATAGGAGATCAGAGTGAGGACTTTAACACGATCAGTAGGGTAGGTTCGAGGACGTAGGTCGAACATCAATTTACAGGAATTGACGAACTCTCGGAACATCTTAAGTTTCCCAAAGAAGGATTCGGGAGGACTGACCTTGGGTTCTGGTCCTTCCTTCTGAGCAGCCGCATTTTGTGCGATAGTCGTCTTTAGTGCTTGATTTTCAAGCTGTAGGTCGTGCAGAGACCTGTTCAAGGTTTCTACCTTCTGATTGAGAGTAACTATATGGCCCGCTAGTTCCGCTGGATTCATGGTTCTGTGGGTTCCACTATTCTGTGAGGGCCTGGCCAGACGGGGTTCGAATCTCAGCGGCGGAACAACGGAGAAGGTAAAGGTTACTGAGTAGATACGGTATTCAGTGTTGGACTCCTGGCGTCACTCTCCCTGCAACACGGAGAGTTAGGAGTCCGACCATCATGTACCGTGAAAGAAAAAGGTAGATCAAAGACCAGTACGTATTTCCAGCATACGAGTGGTCTTGGACAAGAAGTTTTAGCAGCTATGGCCACAGTTGCATCTGAAGGCCAACGGTCAATGGGAAAACAGGTATTAGTGGGGTTCCTGATCCCAGCAGTATAATTGTAGATAGTTCTCTAACGTTAGCCGTCTGTACAATGCAGGAGATCACTTCAGGTTAAAGAGAATATGGATACATGCAATATTAAGTCAACCAGCGGAGGGAGCACTTCCCATTCACATATGTATAGTTGGTACTTGCTGTTATTAATGTCCGTTTGTTAAAGTGGTGACAAGTATATGCAATATCAAGGCAGCCAGCAGATGGAGCCGCTTCCAATATGAGATCTAGCAGATACTTGCTGTTAGCAGGCTCGTGTTCGTCCCAGAGCAGGGGGAAGCTTCGTTGACCAGATCCTCTCTCTCTCTCTCTCTCTCTCTTTACAATTCAGGGGAGTCCAGGGGTCCGTATGGCCGGCAGAGTCAGCAGGCGCTCACTCTCCATTCAAGATAGTGAAACGCTGAGCTGATAGTCTGCCGGCGTTTTAAGCCGGAAGGAACAAGGAGGTGCCGGTGACGTCATCGGGCCGATGCGTTCCAGGGTGGAACGCACCGGCGCGCTCAGGACTTTCTGGTTTGCGGCTGCGTTGCATCCTGGAACGCAAGGACGTGCCGCGATCCTTACACATATTGGCTATTTCATTTTGCAATAGCAAACTAGCTAATGCACCCGCCCACTGCTGCTGTCAATCAGCAGAGGGGGACCTGAATTTTTCCATCAGGCTATTCACTTTGCAATAGCCAATAGCAAACTAGCTATTGCACCCGCCCTCT
This sequence comes from Nanorana parkeri, assembly GCF_000935625.1. Lineage (NCBI taxonomy): Eukaryota > Metazoa > Chordata > Amphibia > Anura > Dicroglossidae > Nanorana > Nanorana parkeri. The sequence goes on along the minus strand of NW_017310910.1, from coordinate 2,035 downwards.
GCTGTCAA
>NW_017310910.1:0-705 GCF_000935625.1 Nanorana parkeri | reverse complement strand
TCCACCAGTAGGTGGCACCCTGATTTAACATGATGCTGCGTCCCAGCTGAAACCACGCAGAGCGCATTGCCCATGATGGTTTATCTCTCTCCTCGGCAGTCAGCTGTGTCTCTCCTGTCTGTTCCCAGGTCCCGCACGGCGCTTGCGCCAGTGGGCGGGATTTGCCTCTGCACGCAGGGCCAAACGGCGTCCCAGCTGCCATGGCAACGAACAGTAATGCCATGGCAACGAACAGTACCGAATGGCAGCTGGATCGCCTAATGATCTTTTATGTGGCTGGCCTCGTTCTCCCACAAATAACATATCTATTGATTTGAGTGTAAAGGTGACACTAGGGGTCTTTTGGACCCCCAGTATCACCTTAAAGAGCACCTGTCACCACCAATATGCTATAACATGGGGGGCTTGTAGGCATCGTCCATCTGGCCGTTCACAAACGGCCATGGACGTAAGGTGGTTAAGCGCATTTTTCACTAAATATTTGGGTTTAATAATAAGTTGCGCTAATGTTGTGCAACATAAAATTTTGCAACTGCTGCCATTTTATTCTACGGGGTCTTGACTTTCAGAAAATATATAATGTTTGGGGTAATTTGCAGGCCTAAAATGTGGATTATAACATGTAAACAAAAAAATTTAAAAAAAAGGCCTTTGTCCTTCTGGGATATGATGTTCATGTATCTTCAGGTAGTGGACAGTAAAGTC
>NW_017310909.1:11122-11818 GCF_000935625.1 Nanorana parkeri | reverse complement strand
GTGGAATCCTACATAACAAAGAGAGAACTTATCACCGGCAACGTTCCGGACCTGCAATGAAAGATCACGTGGAACTCCGAGAGACATGACAAAGAGAGAACTTATCACCAGTCCGCATAATGTATACCAAACCCAACATGACAAGCAAAGCCAGAACCTCCGTCATATATGTATGTACCCATCACTCCAACTACATGAGATTGTGGGACATGCCACCTCCAAGACCATGGGCGGTATATGGAGCTCAGCCTATGGTGGCCATGTCAGCTTCCATCCCTCTGGGCAGACTTTCCACAAGATTGTTGGGGGTGTCTGGGGGAATTTGTCCCATGTGTGAGGTCAGGTGGTGATGGTGGATGAGAAGATCCGGGCTCACAGTCAGTGTTCCAATTCATCCCAAAGATGTCCAGTGGGGTTGAGGTCAGGGCTCTGTCACCACAAGGTTGGAGGAGCTCCATTGTTTCCAATGTCTTTGTATGATGTCACATGACCTTCACCAGAGACCCCTGACCCCCATCACTGGAGACCCCTGAACCCCATCACTGGAAACCCCTGACCCGCATCACTGGAGTCCCCTGAACCCCATCACTAGAGACCCCTGACCCCCATCACTGGAGACCCCTGACCCCCATCGCTGGAGACCCCTGGAATGACCCGGAACGCAGTGTCATGTATGTAGAAGCTTGAGTGTTATGA
>NW_017310909.1:0-10175 GCF_000935625.1 Nanorana parkeri | reverse complement strand
GTCATGTATGTAGAAGATTGAGTTATATGGGGAATGACCCGGAACGCAGTGTCATGTATGTAGAAGATTGAGTGATATGGGGAATGACCCGGAACGCAGCGTCATGTATGTAGAAGATTGAGTGATATGGGGAATGACCCGGAACGCAGCGTCATGTATGTAGAAGCTTACAGTTGAGAAAGTTACACACAGCGATGAAACGCCTTGCGGCTATAACACGCCAAGCCTCTTGGTTCCTTTCCCTGCCATGGACTCGTTATCGGGAGGGACTGTCTCATGTATGTAGAAGCTTTAGTCATAGAAGGGATACATATCATACTGTGATCCAGATCTTTGCTGGTGTCAGGAGAGGTGTCACCGCTCGCGCTGTCCTCCATGTCACATGACACGTGGACGACCAGCAGTCTACGCAGTGCACTCAGATCAGCTTCCTTCAGCCCTTCATCCAGCTCGGAGGCCACTTCCTGTCCTGGACGTGTGGACACCACGGTCACCTGGGAGGGAAACATATTATTATACTGGGGCATGACACTCATCATAGAGGTCCTTACACCATACGCGTGTCACCCTACAGCTCCCGTTCTCCTAGCCGTGTCACCCCACAGCTCCCGTTCTCCTAGCCGTGTCACCTCACCTTGCGGTGGGCAGGACAGACATGTGGTCAGGGATTGACGCATCTATTAGCAGGTTGTTACCTCCACAAAGCAGTTTTGTAGTCCGGCTCCATAAGAGCTGTGCTGTGCCAGCTGTCTGTTCTGTTGCAGAGCGTCCAGGACTGCCAGGGAATATGAGCGGGTCCGGAGGGCCTGGGACCCCTCCCCACAAACGGAGTAGAGTTCCGAGAGGCAGCTGTGAAGGCGGATGAAATTTCCTCTAAGTGGCTGCAAACAATTAAAAAAAAGCAAGCTGACAGTGAAAGAAGCAGAGACATGAGATATACAGAGAGGGAACAAGCTCCACGTGAGGGAGGGGCCAGGGGGGAAGACAAGCCCGTGCACCCTGGATAACGATCGGTCACAGCTTTTATTATACAACCTCTTCACCACGTAACTTACACATAACACGTGTGTCCAGGAGCACGGGAATGGGAGGATTAATGCCGATCGGATGGGCACATTATTGGGGGAGGGAGGGGGGGGGCTGGAGAAGACCCGGCGGTCACGGTACACGTTGCTGACAAGGTTATATTATTCTTAATAGGAAGATGGAACTCAGCTGCGGAGACACGTTAACAGTCACATGCTCAGGCCCAGGAGTACGTGATGACAAGGTTTAATTTGTCAAACAACCTCAGTGCATCACCGGACTATCCTCCAACCTCACTGATCTTTCTATGCCTGTAGTGTGACTAGATAGAATGAGTGATAACACAACACACGGGAATACTCAAGGTTAAAGGTTTGGATGAAGGTTGAAGGTTTGGATGAAGGTTGAAGGTTTGGATGAAGGTTAAAGGTTTGGATGAAGGTTGAAGGTTTGGATGAAGGTTAAAGGTTTGGATGAAGGTTAAAAGGTTTGGATGAAGGTTGAAGGTTTGGATGAAGGTTGAAGGTTTGGATGAAGGTTTGGACGAAGGTTGAAGGTTTGGACGAAGGTTGAAGGTTTGGATGAAGGTTTGGACGAAGGTTTGGACGAAGGTTGAAGGTTTGGACAAAGGTTGAAGGTTTGGACGAAGGTTGAAGGTTTGGACGAAGGTTGAAGGTTTGGACGAAGGTTGAAGGTTTGGACGCAGGTTGAAGGTTTGGACGAAGGTTAAAGGTTTGGACGAAGGTTGAAGGTTTGGACGAAGGTTGAAGGTTTGGATGAAGGTTTGGACGAAGGTTGAAGGTTTGGACGAAGGTTAAAGGTTTGGACGAAGGTTGAAGGTTTGGACGAAGGTTAAAGGTTTGGACGAAGGTTGAAGGTTTGGACGAAGGTTGAAGGTTTGGACGAAGGTTGAAGGTTTGGACGAAGGTTGAAGGTTTGGATAATTAAGGGATAGCTATATTATGATCATATCTCAATGTTCCCTTTAATGGCACGTATGTTCACTTCACATGTTACCATTGGGTTAGTATGCAAATATATCTTCACCACATATGAGTTAAGTAAAATATGATGTCTCCACCAATTAGGAGAAGTCCTTTCAATGCTGCAGTGCTAATGGAAAGTCCAGCCCCGCTATATGCAATCACTTAGAGCCCCAATGAGCAGCAGCCCAGAGGGGTAGACTTGCTGTTTGTTGTCAGAGCAGGTCTATGGCTTCCTTCTTTGGGGGCACGCTAGTGCATAGTCCCCTCGAGGGCAACAAGTGTGTGGCAATACTCTGCTAAGGATCCTTCTCCACAGTCCGGGGGGTAGAGTAGGCAGTGCTGGCTGTATGGAGACCGGGAGACGTCTGGCGTCCGCATCGGTTGCTGGAACGCCAGACAATTGCAAAGTCGCGTCTTATGACGCGGAAGGGTGCCGTCTGACATCGGCGGCCCGGGGCGGAGCCTCCCCTCGAGTCTGAGACTCGGAACGGCCCCGGGAACTATTACAGGACCCCCTGCCAATGGAACCCACTCGGTGGGTTGCGGGTTTCGAAGGGAAGCGTGCATGGAACCTGCGAAGGAGCAGAGGAGCGTGGACTCCCACTGCGTCCTCCCAAGAATCCCCCTGGGGTCCGTAAGATTTCCATCGAATGAGATACTGCAGCCGGTTTCTAAACCTCCTCGAGTCAAGTATCCCCTCTATTTCATATCAACCGTGATGGGAGCTGCAGGCGGCGGTCGACGATTGGGAAACGGATCGGAGACGTGGGGCTTCAACAGCGAGACATGAAATGTGGGGTGAATCCTGAGGCAGTGTGAGACGGACCGCATTCTGGTTGATGACAGAGGAGATGGGGAACGGACTGATGAATAGAGAAGTGAATTTCCTAGAGGGCCTTCTTAGGTTTAGATTACGGGTGGAGAGCCACACCAAGTCCCCCACCATGTACTGAGGCGCTGGCCTGCGTCGGCAATCATAGAAGGACTTCTGTCGCTTCTGGGCTTTTTCAATGTTACTCCTCAGGAAGGCACTGGTATTACGAAGGCGCTGTAAATAATCCTCCGAAGCAGGGTTGTTAGATGGAAGTGCCCGTGGTAGGAGGAAGGACGGGTGGAAGCCGTAATTGGAAAAGAAGGGGGATTGCCCCGCGGTGACACTCATCATCGAGTTATTGTACGAGAATTCGGCCATAGGCAGAAGCGAGTGCCAGTCGTCCTGCAAATGAGAGCAGTAGCAGCGGAAGTACTGTTTGAGACAGCGGTTAATCCTTTCGGTTTGACCGTTCTCCTGGGGATGGTAAGCACTAGACAGTCGCTGCTCGATCTGGAGCTTCCAGCATAGTGCCTTCCAGAATTTAGACACGTGCTGGGAGCCCCTATCAGAAATGAGGGTCTTGGGGACCCCATGGAGCTTGATGACATGGCAGATGAGGGCGTCTGCCGTTTCATATGAGCTGGGTAACTTCTTGAGGGGAACGAAGTGCGCCATCTTAGTCAAAAGATCCACGGCTACCAGTATGGTGTTATGATTGGCAGATGGCGGCAGATCCACGATGAAATCGATGGAGACCGTCTGCCATGGTTTTTCCGGAATGGGGAGGCTCACCAAGAGACCGTAGGGAGGCCGGGCACAGGTGTCACATGATGTCACGTAACTCTGGACGGTTTCCCTCATCCGCGGCCACCAGAAGTAGCGGTTGAGCAACCGAAAGTCCTTTGGATTCCTGGATGCCCGGCCAAGGGGTTGTCATGGTTGTCAATTGGTATTGCAGGGCAGGCGGTACATAGAGTCTGTTTTCCTTGTACCAGAATCCCTCTGTATCCCTCTGTACCTCAGGAGGTTGAGGTTCTGCTACCAGGGCCTCTTTCAACTGGTCCTTTAGGGAGAAAGTAGCGTTGATGAAATTCTCCGGAGGGATGATGTGGGTCTGTGGAGGAGGCGAGTTTGACGTCTCGTCCTTCCGCGAGAGGGAATCCGCCTTCCCATTTCTGGCTCCTGGCCTGTAAGTGATGAAGAAGTTAAATCGTTCAAAGAAAAAGGCCCAGCGCGCCTGCCTTGCGGACAGTGTCTTACTCTTCTGGATATACTGGAGGATTTGGTGATCGGTATAGATTAGGATGGGCTGTAGGGAACCTTCCAGGAGATGCCTCCAGTTTTCCAGGGCGGCCTTGATGGCTAAAAGCTCCTTTCAAGCCGCCGTCCGCGTCACGAGGGCATCACATCCAGGTCTGTAACCCTTCTGCAATTGGCCCGGTGCCGCCCTCAGCGAATCTGCCGCTCCAGGCAAACGCCTTGTTTGCCTCACGGCAGATACGCCCCTGGTCGGATGAACCCCTTTCTTAAATTTTCGGCCAGGTAAGTCTTGAGGTGGGATAGTTCAGGTTCTGATAGGGGGTAAATCCTCCCGGATGGTATTTTACAATCCGGCAGTAAGTCAATGGGGCAGTCGTAGGCTCTATGCGGAGGGAGAGACCCTTGCGTTTTTTGAGCTGAAGACATCAGAGAAGTCTTGATATGGTAGGGGTACCACCTTCTCTGTCTCTAGGTGAGATGACTTGTTAAGTGACAGTATGGGCACAGATACCCGACTGGTGTCTTTTTTTGTAAATTCTTTATTTATTGAAGAAAACATTTTTTCCCCGTATACAAACGGGTTTTTCAAAGGGGTGTCCAAATATGCAGTACATACATGTCATTACTAGCTCAATATAGACATCAATCATGGACAGAAAGGGAAAACTTAAAGGGTGAAACAAATACGTAGCAATAGAAAGGCAAGTGTCGCGGCCTAGATCCTGATGATGACATAGGGGCAATGATTCGGGGCCTCCGCTGTCGGGTCTCGTTGCATGAGAGAGTCTAGGGTGATTACCCGGTCAGGAGCGGGGGAGCCGAGGCACACAGGTGGGTCAGGTCGTGGCATTACCACAGCGGTCTGTAGGAGAGTATGACAGTGGGGGAAAAGGGGGGGAGGGTAAATGGGGAGGAAAGAGGGGTTGTGGGGTCAGGAGGGGAATGGGGGGGGAGGGAATCCAGGGCGCTGGTTGGATTGGTGGGTCATGACCCAGAGTCCAGGCGTAGGGCATCATACTCTGGAGAGTGAAGAAATTCAATCCAGTAAAACCAGGACTTGCCAAACTGGTCGGGTGTATTATGGAGCGAGCTGGTAAGGTCTTCCATGAGGTATATGTCATTTATCCTGTCTAACCATTGGATTATATTGGGCGGAGTGGGGTCTTTCCAGCGGGCCGGAATGCAAGCTCGGGCAGCATTAACTAGGTGGCGCACGACAGATCGTTTGTATGTCTTGGTCGGTATGTTATTATGATGTAGGAGGAAGAAGGCCGGGTCTCGAGGGACCGGGAGGTCAGTGAACTTTTGGGTGATGGTTCAGGCCCCGACTGGTGTCTTGACAGAACTGGGAATTGAGGGTTACCGTGAGAGTGTCCCATGTAAAAGAGGGTTGGTGTAACCATAGCCATGGTAATCCGAGGACTACAGGGAAATGTGGCGAGGGAACCACGTCAAAAGTGATACACTCGACATGAGCCTCCTGGACCACCATCAAGAGGGGTGTGACGACATGGTGATGAGTTTATAAGATAAATGTGTATTGGTGTTGGGTTGTGTGTGAGTGCGTTATGCTGTGTGACCTGGTTATGGAAAGACTATCAGCCCCATCCCCCGTTATCTCCCATTGTTCTCTGAGGGAGCTCAGAACAATGACATTCTGGCCAGGCTCCTGCTATGGCTGTCTGGAGCTCGTTAGCAGGTGGACACCTGTGGTGTTATGAAGACAGAATGTCCAGGGAGGGGACGGGGGATGTGATGGGATTATATTCTGATTTCATCACTTTCTGTATAAAAGTTTGTGCAGTTTGTCAATAAATCAGAGTTTGTTTCACCTACACTCAAGCCTTGGCTAGTGACTGGGGGGGGGTGTCACCTACACTGAGCCTTGGCTAGTGACTGGGGAAACTGGGAGCTACAGATCAGCAGGTTCCAATATCTCCTCAGCAAGGAAGAAGACAGCGGCGGACATACTCATCCTGAGTACGGGGGTCCGTCACAAGTGGCTGAGTCTGAAATGTGATGGGACCCGAGGCAAGTGTACTGCCATCAGTAACACGCACTGACACCGGATTTGGTCTGGCGACGTACACTGTACCTCGTCAGTCACGAAGGGGTTAAGGGATATTCTTTGCTGATCCCACTGCAAAATTAAATCGAGTTCACAATGGTTAGTCATTTGTGGGTTAGTGGCGAGGAGCTTTAGAGGGGGGCACAACTCACCCGCTGGTTTCCTTCTGAGCTGAGGACAAGCATCGAACGAATGTTCGGGTCCCGCACAGTACATACAGAAGCGAAGGACTCTCCTGCGACTTCTTTCTTCCTGGGAGAGGGGGACCACGGAGTGAACCGATCTCCATAGGGACCACTGGGTGTAGGCCTTTGCGGCGAATAGGACACTCCCCTTTGTTCTCTCTCATGCGTCGATCGATGGTAATGGAGAGCTTTATGAGGGATTCGAGAGTGGTCGGCAACTCTGTACGAGCCAACTCATCTTTGAGGGTCTCTGACAACCCTGGTCTAAACTGGTTGCGAAGACTAATGTCATTCCACTCTGACTTGGATTGGACCACCTCTTGGATTCCGCGATGTAGTCTTGGACCGGTCTGCGACCCTGTTTGAGGGAGCGAAGGGCAGATTACGCTGAGATCTGTTTGCAGGGGTCATCATATAAGATAGCCATAGCCTCACAGAACCCGGTGAAGGAATTCAGGGTGGGATCGTCATTCTCCAGAAATGTGTTTGCCCGGGCCCTGGGCTCCCCACGCAGGTATGAAATGGTAGTGCACACCTTCGTTTTTTATGTAGCATATGTGCGGGGTTTCCGATCATACATCAGTTTACAGGCTGCCTTTTGGCTAAGATCAGGTGTAGTATCTGTTCTTATCAGTTCTAGAGGGGAAAAGCATGGACTGTCCTTGGGACGGATAGTTGCTTAGTACCTTCAGGAGTGAAGGTAGGTGCTTGGGGCGACTCCTTGTTAGCAGCAGGGGGAGTTTCCTCGGCACTATTGCCTACTGACTGAACGGATGCGAAGCTTGGTCGAAGCTGGGGGGTTCGGGGACGGTAGAAGCCCGTGGTGTTGTGCTCCCTGGGGGTGGTGTCCCAGGGGTGCGCAAAATGTCACATGGGTATGGGACCCCACATGACTCACTGTAGCACTTGGTCACACACCATATTGCAATTTTCTGCACTTCGCACCTGTTGCTGTAGTCTCTTCCGGTTGTTGTAGTCTCCTCCTGTTTCTGTAGTCTCCTCCTGTTTCTGTAGTCTCCTCCTGTTTCTGTAGTCTCCTCCTGTTTCTGTAGTCTCCTCCTGTTTCTGTAGTCTCCTCCTGTTTCTGTAGTCTCCTCCTGTTTCTGTAGTCTCCTCCTGTTTCTGTAGTCTCCTCCTGTTTCTGTAGTCTCCTCCTGTTTCTGTAGTCTCCTCCTGTTTCTGTAGTCTCCTCCTGTTTCTGTAGTCTCCTCCTGTTTCTGTAGTCTCCTCCTGTTTCTGTAGTCTCCTCCTGTTTCTGTAGTCTCCTCCTGTTTCTGTAGTCTCCTCCTGTTTCTGTAGTCTCCTCCTGTTGCTGTAGTCTCTTCCTGTTGCTGTAGTCTCTTCCGGTTGCTGTAGTCTCCTCCTGTTGCTGTAGTCTCCTCCTGTTGCTGTAGTCTCTTCCTGTTGCTGTAGTCTCCTCCTGTTGCTGTAGTCTCTTCCTGTTGCTGTAGTCTCCTCCTGTTGCTGTAGTCTCTTCCTGTTGCTGTAGTCTCCTCCTGTTGCTGTAGTCTCTTCCTGTTGCTGTAGTCTCCTCCTGTTGCTGTAGTCTCTTCCTGTTGCTGTAGTCTCCTCCTGTTGCTGTAGTCTCTTCCTGTTGCTGTAGTCTCCTCCTGTTGCTGTAGTCTCTTCCTGTTGCTGTAGTCTCCTCCTGTTGCTGTAGTCTCTTCCTGTTGCTGTAGTCTCTTCCTGTTGCTGTAGTCTCTTCCTGTTGCTGTAGTCTCCTCCTGTTGCTGTAGTCTCTTCCTGTTGCTGTAGTCTCCTCCTGTTGCTGTAGTCTCTTCCTGTTGCTGTAGTCTCCTCCTGTTGCTGTAGTCTCTTCCTGTTGCTGTAGTCTCCTCCTGTTGCTGTAGTCTCTTCCTGTTGCTGTAGTCTCCTCCTGTTGCTGTAGTCTCCTCCTGTTGCTGTAGTCTCTTCCTGTTGCTGTAGTCTCCTCCTGTTGCTGTAGTCTCTTCCTGTTGCTGTAGTCTCCTCCTGTTGCTGTAGTCTCTTCCTGTTGCTGTAGTCTCCTCCTGTTGCTGTAGTCTCTTCCTGTTGCTGTAGTCTCCTCCTGTTGCTGTAGTCTCTTCCTGTTGCTGTAGTCTCCTCCTGTTGCTGTAGTCTCTTCCTGTTGCTGTAGTCTCCTCCTGTTGCTGTAGTCTCCTCCTGTTGCTGTAGTCTCTTCCTGTATCTTGTGCTCCTTTTCTCTTAGGCTGTAACCGCGCTATCACTGGACTGTGACTGCGCCAGGGCCCATAACCTGTTGGAATTTCTTGCACAGCCTCACAGAGAAACACAAGCACACAGTCCGATTAGGGTTGCCACCAGTCCAGGATGCACCCGGACAGTCCGGGTTTTGAATACTGTGTCCGGGTTTCATGGCACCAGGAACCCGGACACAAGATGTCAGGCAGACGGGGGCAACCAAAATTAAGATAGGGGCTACTGCCCCCCCCCCACTGGAAAGGGTCTCAACTGTGATATTTACATATTAACGGGTGGTGCCTTTTACATATGAATAAGCCACAACTCATTCTCCCCAAAAAATACGTCCGCGTGTCGCTAGAGTGTTCGGGTTTCGCTTGAAGAAAAGGTGGCAACCCTAAGTCCGATATGCTGCACATGACTTGTCTACAACAGGAAGGAAGCCGCAGCGTTATTCTCTACAACCGAGCATCTACCATAGATATATAACAGAACACTGCCATCTAGTGGCCGACGTTGTATACTGCAGGAGTTGTTGCTATAAACACAATAATAAATGTGTATTCTAACACACGCCATCATTATACTAAGGCTGCATGCCGCGTACTGACCCCCATGCGTCTTACCAGCAAGGGGAGCAGGCACTGGTGCTTCTCTCTGACGGTGTAGACACTCAGAAGCTCTCCTTTGGGTGCGGTTGCTGCAGCCAGACATAGAGTGTTCATAAGAGCCTCGCACAGCTCAGTCCTCACCATGGCCCAGCCCGGAGGATTCATATCCAATATGAGAACACGAGGAGAGCTACAGCGCCTCCCACTGGCTGCTCTGCAATTCATCTCTGCAACAAGACCAAGCACACGTCAGACTGACACATACATACACGTATGTACATGTACACAGATAGACCGCGGGAGGGGGCTAAACATCCATACACGTATGTACATGTACAGAGATAGACCGCGGGAGGGGGCTAAACATCCATACACGTATGTATATATACAGATAGGCCGCGGGAGGGGGCTAAACATACATACACGTATGTATATACACAGATAGACCGCGGGAGGGGGCTAAACATCCATACACGTATGTATATATACAGATAGACTGCGGGAGGGGGCTAAACATCCATACACGTATGTACATATACAGATAGACCGTGGGAGGGGGCTAAACATCCATACACGTATGTATATATACAGATAGACTGCGGGAGGGGGCTAAACATCTATACACGTATGTACATATAAAGATAGACCGTGGGAGGGGTCTAAACATCCATACACGTATGTATATATACAGATAGACTGCGGGAGGGGGCTAAACATCCATACACGTATGTATATATACAGATAGACTGCGGGAGGGGGCTAAACATCTATACAAGTATGTACATATAAAGATAGACCGCGGGAGGGGGCTAAACATCCATACACGTATGTACATATACAAAGATAGACCGCGGGAGGGGGCTAAACATCCATACACGTATGTACATATAAAAAGGAGGTATAAAGGGGGCTGACCCATGAACATGCCACTTCTTTAGGTCTAGAATGTCCGGGGCAAAAATCCAGAACTTCCTAAAGCATGATATGTGTGTGATATCAATGTCTCAGACTGTCTCATCAGAGAGAGAGAGAGATTACCTCAGA
>NW_017310908.1:11396-11604 GCF_000935625.1 Nanorana parkeri | reverse complement strand
ACATTACATTCTCTGACAGCTCTCCTCCACCATCCACACTATATTTTCTGACACCTCTCTCCTCCACCATCCACACTACATTCTCTGTCAGCTCTCCCCGCACCATCCACACTACATTTTCTGACAGCCCTCCCCCCACCATCCACACTACATTCTCTGACAGCTCTCCTCCCATCATCCACACTACATTCTCTGACAGCTCTCCTCC
>NW_017310908.1:0-11202 GCF_000935625.1 Nanorana parkeri | reverse complement strand
TATCCAACTGTCCATCCAGAGCCGCCATTTATAGACCGGATACATCCTAAATATAGAGCCATTTATCCAACTGTCCATCCAGAGCCGCCATTTACAGACCGGATACATCCTAAATATAGAGCCATTTATCCAAGTGTCCATCCAGAGCCGCCATTTATAGACCGGATACATCCTAAATATAGAGCCATTTATCCCACTGTCCATCCAGAGCCGCCATTTACAGACCGGATACATCCTAAATATAGAGCCATTTATCCAGCTGTACTTTCAGCCGATTGTTTATAGTAGGGATGTCCTGATACCAATACTAGTATCAGTATCAGGCTGCTTGTGCAAGTGATACATCCGGACACCCAGATCAGTTACACAAGTAGCCTGCTTGTCCCCCCCTCCCCCCCACTGGACCCTTCCCTCCAAGGTGTGTTCCCCCCTGGTTCGCCCTATCCCCACTATGGTTTTTGGGCTTCCCCACTCTTCTGGGGGAACCCAGGACCACGGCAAGGCAGTTCTGGATGGAGAGCGGGCAGCAGAGCTGATAAACGTCTGTTCTCCGCTCTGCTCTGTGATCAGTGACATAGGAAGTGCTGTAAATATGGGGACACTATCAGTGTACAGAGACATTCGAGGATGGTTAGTCCTCATCATCGTGAGACAATGACACACTGTCTTCTCTGGATCTGGAGGGTAACAGACCAGACTGCAGCAGAAGTTCTAATCAGGGCAGTAGAAGTCAATGTTTATTATTATTCTAGGTGAGGTGTATCGGTTGGGTTGCTGGGATAGTGAAATATTCGGGAGAGACTGCGCACCACGTCGCACTATGATAGGGGTATAACGGGTATGGCTAAATAGAACTTGAGGCTACACACTGCACACATATGGCACAGTCCTTGTACCCACTAAATATAATGTAAAAACCACCTAGTCACCCTTGTATTTGTGTGTTTATGTTGTCTCATCCAAGCTGATGGTGCATGGTCAGACACGAGTCGGAACTTCCTACCAAGGCGGAAATATCTAAGAGAATCCAAAGCCCACTTTATGGATGGGCATTCTCGTTCCACAACTGCACAGTTTTTCTCGCAGGCGTTAACTTTCTACTGAGAAACACTCCCGGATGTTCCTCCCCATTGACTTCCTGGGACCAAACAGCTCCTAGGCCTTCCCTGGAGGTATCTGTCTGAACAACAAATTCCTTAGAAATATCCGGAACAGCCAACACTAAATACTGGCACAAAGCCAGTTTAAGTTCCTGATAAGCTTTCTCCGCTTTCTCGTTCCACTAAACCATGACTGACTTTTTGCCTTTCGTTAGGTCAGTCAGTGGTACCGCAATAGTGGCAAAATTGGGGAAAAAAACGTTGGAAGTACCCAACTATGCCCAGGAATGCTCAGACTTGTTTCTTTGTTGCAGGGCCAAGCCTGGATGGCTTCTATCTTGTTCATTTGTGGTTTTACTAAACCTCTACACCCCGATGTACCCCAGGTAGTTGGCCTCCTTCATTCCAATGGCGCATTTCTCAGGGTTTACCTTGAATCCTGCTCGTCTTAACGAGTCTAATACAGCTTGTACTTGGGGCAGATGTGAATCCCAATCTGTACTAAAAATGACTATATCATCAAGATAGTAGACTGAGGTGTATCGTTGATGAGGGCGGAGCGTTTTATCCATCGCCCTCGGAAAAGTGGCCGGAGCAGAGTGCAGCCTAAATGGCATTCTCTTATAATTGAAGTGACCCTCTGGTGTAGAAAATGCTGTCTTCTCTCCGGCGTCCTTAGTTACAGGTATCTGCCTGCCAGTCCCCCATAGTGAGGTCTAGAGTGGTAATATATCGGGCTGGTCTCAATCTTTCTATTGGCTTGCCCACCCCGGGCATGGGATATGCATCGAACTTTCATACCTCGTTGAGTTTTCTGAAGTCATTACAGAACCGCAGAGTCCCGTTGGGCTTTGGCACTAACACAATTGAGCTTGTGAGGTGCAAAAGTATGTTAAGCTAAGAATCTATTTTGTATTTATGTCCAAGACTCCATTTTCTTTCATAATTTTTAAAAGAGAACTATGGGGTCAGGGATTTCCCCCATAGTTCTCCTAAGGGTAACGGGAGGACACAAACTAGCATCCTCCCGTGACCCAAAGCTCAGTATACCGCGAGCTACAGCTTGCGGTATACTGAGACGCCGCAGCCGGGACGGATCCCGACATTACTGTCGAGATCCATCCAGCTGCGTGATTGACAGCTGGCTCTGCCTATCTCACTTCCCAATCTATTGAGCCGACCTGTGACAGTTTCATTGTAACACGTCGGCTAGAACTATGAGGATGAGTGATTTTCACTCGCCTCATAGTTCTCCTTTAAACAAAAATCTCATCAGTGACATTCTCAGTTTTGTCTGTCAGCTCAAAATTGTTTGCATAACTTCCTCTTTTCTTTGTCACAGTTAAGTCTTCTGAGATGGTCAAGTAACCACTTCCTTAAAAATGAATGTGCAGAGAGAGTACATTTTCTAGAACATGCTCCCACAGTTCAACAAAGAGGGGGCAATCCCATCCCACTATGGTATCATGGATAATGTTTGGTACAGGGGCAGACCTTACAACACATGGGGCCCCTGGGCAATATGAGATTATGGGGCCCCGTTGTGCTTCGCCCATATGCAAGCCTCACCCACACATCACGCTCACATATACATTGTTGTGTTACTGAAATTATTTCTCCACACTATTTTTTTTACATAGCAGGTCTATTCATTGAAAGGTGAATTGCAGAAGGATTGGTCGGAGAATGTCAAACTATACACCAATATAAGCAGTTTGGAAAGTGAGCTAAAACAGCAAAATGTTTCTGGTTTGGCTATTTTGACCAAGATTCTTCAATTCTGCCAATTATCCTGGCTAAACTGCAGGAGAATTAGTAGGGGTATTGACAGGAGAACTGAATAATTAAAGACTGGAGAGGGGGTTTCGGTGCGTATAACCCAAACCAGCAAAAATACACGCAGACCTCAGACAAGAGAGGAGGGGACATGGCGGCATACCTTATTCTGCCGGGTGAACGTCCCCTCCTCTCTCTGCCGGCGTCCATCACCAAGATGACCGCCGGCAGGTAAAAGTGGTACAGCGTGTGACGTCGTCATGCATGTACGCGATTACGTCACTGCGGGGTGTCACCCGGTACCCGCACTGGGTGTCACCCAGCCACGGGATGCCTTTGCAGCAGACACAGCCCCTTCTGTCTGTGTGTATGGGAAGCAATGCTGGAGAGCCTAAGGCACCCAACTAGTATCTGCTATTTCCCCCTCCAGCAAGTTAGCAGGAACCCCCGGGCACTTTGCTCGGGTTGCCATCACCAGGAGTGTGATCAAACTTTTCTCCAACAAGCTCTGTGTAGTAGGTGATCCCTCCTCCCTTCCTTAGATGGCTCAGCGCTGCTTTGTAGGGATAGATATGCCACAGTTCCTTGGCTTGCTGCTAATCGGCTTCTAGTGATGTGAAATGCTGCAGTGTATGGGGGAAGTTGGAGGGGGCTGAGCCGTGCTTCCTGAGTGGAGTGTTGGCACTGTGTGTGTGATAAGCCATCTTGGAGAACTGAGAGGGAGTTTAAAAGTCCCATTTATGCAAGCAGCCCCTGCCTGGCCCCCCTGCTGACCTGAAGGGGTCGGGCTGCCTGCATACAGTACACAGCATGATGATCCTATATGCCTGAATGTGAGTACACAGCACGACTATCTCACCTGGATCCCGGCTTGCCTGACAGACCAATCGACAGGGGTGTTAGCAGCGGTGGAAGGGTCTAGTGGGTCCGCGGGACAAGTGCTGGGAGTACAGTACTGTGGGCTGGAAGTGGATCCAGGGGCAGATGTGAGTCAGCAACGGGCCCCTCCTGACTGCAGGCCCTCGGGCAGTGCCCGACTGCCCGTATGGTCAGTCCGCCCCTGGTTTGGTACCACCCCAACCTCCTGTGTAACCATGCCACAAGCTGTAGTAATTGTCACTGGGACCAATGGGTACTCTTTAATCTCCCCATGTATGCAAACCACTTTCAGAATTTTGTTTATTGGACCCAGCCTCCCGACTACCCAAGTGCGGACAAGGATCACCATACTACCTGAATCCAGCAGAGCTCGGACAGGGGCATAGTTCACCCAGACATCACATTCGAAGCGCCCTGCCCTTTATTTTTCTATACTGGAGTAGAGCTCTGTGGAACTTGGGTACTCGCTCCTGGCCTCTCCTGAATGCTAGTTCCAGGGTTTGCAGGTGGCTTTGCTCTCTGACTTGCCTTCGGGACTTGACAGGTATAAGTCCATCCTCGACCACGGTATATCGCTCCACCGCTTTCACTAGTTGATCCAGTGTCTAGGGTTCACCGTGTCTGATCCAATGTTAAAGTTCCCCTTGGTAACGGTCCATGACGACCCGTTCCACGATCGGAGATTCGCTGCTGTAGTCATTTTGTGGCCATTTGCAGCATGCCATGCATCTTAGACCGAGGTGGCCAGTCAGCATGATACTTCCAGCAGTGCATTCCGTGTGCCCGGAATGTAAGAGTCACCCCAAAGCGAGCCAGGATCTCCCCTTTCAGTTTGGCATACACCTTAGAATCAGCCGCAGACAAATCAAAGTATGCTTTTTGGGGATCCCCGAACAGCAATGGGGCGATGAGGCCAGCCCACTGGTCTAGTGGCCACCCTTAAATTGTCTGCTTACATGGCTTTTTCTGGCTATGACCGCATTCTCCACCAGATGTAATGTTCAGGGCCATTGAGAACTATAGCCAGCCATAATTTATTAAGTAAACGGTTTTATTTTGCCAAACTGGTCAAATACTACAGCTTATCTTCAGCAAAATGACAAAACAAATAGCATTCCTCTCGAGCACACATGAATCAGTGGCTCACCGCTTCAGTAGGCTTGTCCAACACCAGGGTTAGAGTCCCAGTCAGCTCCAGGAGATTGCAACACAGACGCAGGCGATCAGCAGCGGTGTCTCAGCATTCAGCAGAATGCAGAGAGCGCTCTTGCAGCCACTTCCACTCTTCACAATCTCCTGGATCTTGTGGGACATGAATACTGTGGGATCGTGTCCAAAATTGCAGAACTGTCCCACAAGGTCTCATATTCTGAGCGATTCCGCATTTGTCTAATGAAAGTCTTTTTTCAAACACGTGACGCTTGAACACGTAATCCTTGTTATCTTCTCCCTTCAAACAGGATTACAGAATACTGACTGTATCATTGCGTGTGTCAGGTTCCTATAAGGTGTCACTGTGTATTTCTTCATGGAGGAACACAAGGATCTCTACAAGGACGTCATGATGGAGAGTGAGCCGCCCCTCATATCACCGGGTAAGAGGAGAGAGCAGTACGGAGGGTCCACCTAGATCCCCCATCATCTGATACACACATAGAAACAATGTATTCAGTCAGTGTGTGAGACAGGCTATGGAACGAAGTGTAATAAGCAAAAGGCCTACATGACAAGGGTAGGAAGGGGAACTAAGAGAGAAAGTGTTAAAGAAAAGGGAGAAGTTAATTAGAGGAGGGATACTCACGGGATTGGAGGAGAAGGCTTTACAGGAGATGCTTCGGAGAGTATCCGGGAAGGAGGAGTTCCAGCAGCCAGCGTGACCAGGAGAAGAAACAGACTAAAGGGGCCCGTCCTGGTATGGTATGGTTTTTGTTGGTGTCCGAGTGTGTTGCAGCACTATGGCGGTTTGGATCCTTGAAGGCATTTGTCTGGGTTGGATAATTTGACGGGGGACCCATCGGTGGTGTGGGTGGCTTTCTGTGGTGGTAAGGTCAAACGTTATGACCTGGTAATAGGGACCACGGTGGGTCTGCGGGCAATTTAATTATGTCCCCGAGGCGGTGTATGACGGCTGGGTTTATTCCGGTTTAAGAAAGGTGCCCGCACTATGGAGGGAGATGAGAGCCCCCACGTTGAGGGAATGGATCCAACAGGTAGGGCATATCTGTGAGATGGAGGAGCTCATGGCTACCAAACACGACCGTATGGACAGGTGCGCAAATATATGGGCGCCCTGGACGGTGTTCTGCTGTAGCGCGGAATTCAACAACGTTAGAGAAGGGGGGAGATAACAGGGCGAAGAGGGAGGCCCTTCGGGTAGTAGACAATAGAGGGTCAGAGGGTAGTCGGGACCGCTTTGAGTGGTGGTGTAGGCCCCCGGAGGAGAGAGGGGGGGGGGGGCAGGGAGCTTTCTTTCTTTATACTGTATATGTCTCTTTCTTTTTCTTCTCTTATCTTGCCTTGTTCTTATGTCTCCTTTTGATACCCGTTGGAAGTCAATACTGACAGGGTACAGGCGAGACCTACAAACTAATACAATGTTGCTCTGTGATAATGGATTTCAACGAGTTTGTGATGTTTTGTAAGATGAATATTATGCGCAGCTAACAAGTAGGGCGGAATGTACCCTGTGACGGAGACATCGTTTTCTTTCTTTGTATCGTTGTATTCTGTATATCTTTGTGCAAAAAACAATAAAATAAAAATTTTGAATGGAAAAAAGAAAGGTGCCCGCAGACACTGTTCTGTTTTTGGATAGTTATAGTGCCTTCAAGGACCTTGAAACCTAGCAATTCCTACTGTAAGGTTATTTGGTTATTGTGGTTTTTGTTGTTATTTATAAGAGTTATTTATAAAGTTTTGTAATAAAAGGCTGCTGTGGCCATTTATACTCCAGCCCTGGTGTAGCGTATTAATTGAAAGGAAGGGGATGGGGAATCGAAGGAAAAGGGGGGTGGTTGGCGGTAAAGGGGACCTCTGAGCTACCTTAGTCATGTTTCCTACAGATGGATCCAGTAAGAGGAACCCACCAGAGAGATGTCCCCGTCCTCTGTATTCCCGGGATTCCACACAGGAAGATCAGAACATCCCTCACCATGATCGGGTAGGTGGGACTCGGTATATAGACAACATTCTTCTATGTAGTCTGTTGGTTTAATGTTTATATCTGAAATGTAGCCTTCCACCCATTCCACCCTCTCCATTTCATCTTCCCCTTGCTCCACCCTCCACTTTTAGTGTTTTTTAAAAATGTATAAACAAAATTTTCTTCCATGGGTCTTGGGTCCAGTCATGTGACATAATGGATAGGCTCCGCCCTTGTGATCTCCAAAGGGCATGTGCTGAAATATGTAGTGCTGTTCTTTGCTTCTGTGAGTCCATGCTGGCGTGATAAAGCGCCCTCAAGGTGAGGGTCCTTGGTTCCCGGGCTCAGAGGAAATAGGAAGGAGACCTGCCCTCAAATGGGCAGAGCAGGAGACCTGATATTTATCTGCTGTAGGTCAGTAACACGTACAGGTCTTTTCCCTCCCCCAGTCTTTGACTGGACAGGAAAATGAGAAGCAGCAGACTGTTTCTCTCTCTCTCAGTCTAAGCTTTGCTGTACAGGGACTGCAGGAGGCTGATACCAGGTCACATTCAGTTACTTACACTAGAAACACATTTAATGATGTAATAATGAATGAGGAGCTGCATTCCTTTGTGTTTTTTATATCTCCCCGGAGTTCAGCTTTATGAGATGTTTTCTATGATTTTGGGGTTTAGGGTGAAGAACGGAACAATATAAAAGTTGAGGTTAAAGAGGAAGAAGTGGAGACGTATGTGGGGGGTGACCGGCCGTCCACGGAGGAGGTCGGGATGATGATGAAAAGTGATCAGGATGACATTTCTCTACCGAGCAACACAAGTAAGTAACAGACACTATGGAGGGAACAGGTCACAGTTCTATGTCACTTCTGAGTAGAAGGTGTGACGTTTAAGGGATCATGTTGGAGAATTATCAGATCTTCACATCATCAGATAAGATGAGACTGAATTTTAAATGGTGGACCATCAAAGTTGTGAAGGAGATTCACCAGAAGAAGTCATCTCCCCTATTGTAACATGATTAGTGTTAGGACGGTTAGGGGCCATTTACAGCAAATAAACGCTCACCAAATGTTGTACATACACATGTTGGGTCCATTGTCATGGAGGCATGGTGGTTCTGAGATCTTCGTCAATATAGTCTGTGCCAGATTTGTGCCTTGACATTTCATGAAGTTCTATGGGCACAGCAGAGTTCCCCCTTACCTTGGTGGCCTCAATCAGGGGGACACCAGCACTTCCACTATCAGTCAGACATTACAAAGCGCAGGTCAGTGACTGCAGTCCAAACAGAACCGCTACTGGGTCCATGATCTGCCATTTAGGGACATCTGGTGTACACCATATGAAGGTCCATCTCCATTCCTCAATATAACTTCATGTGACCAACAAATGAGGAGGAGATACTGTACACCATATGAAGGTCCATCTCTCTTATTCTCCATAGCCGTGATTAATTTACAAAACTATTTTGCCCAGTGTGTCAGAGTTGTTTTGGGTGTTTTTATCTCATTTGTTTTTATATGTCGTGTTACGTTGTACCCAATATCATGCCAGAGCTCTGTGATGACTACTAGACCAACATACATGACTCTAATTACTGACGTGTGTAATCATTTCTCTCCAGCAGATGGATGCGATGTCAGGAATACCTCGGAGAGACATCGTATATTATCTGCTAATTGTAAGTCAGAAGATAATGTCATCACACAGGATTCTCCAGGAGTGAATCCAAACACACAAAATATAAACCACAGACCTCACTGTTTGGAGACATCAATGGATCCCTCTGATCAGGGTGAATCTTCTGATCATTCACATACTATGACTGGAAATATCCATCTAAGATCTCACACTGCAAGAGATCCATCTAATCCCAAGGAATCCTCCTCACCCCATGAAGGAGATCACAGAGGTGAAAATCTTTTCTCACATGCAGTGTGTGGGAAATCTTTAATTGAAAACAAAAACCTTCTTAAACACCAAAGTATGAACATGGATGAGCGTCCTTATTCATGTTCAGAGTGTGGAAAATTTTTCATTCGCAAAGGAGCCCTTGTTGAACACCAGAGAATTCACACTGGTGAGCATCCTTATTCATGTTCAGAGTGCAGGAAATCATTCATTCATAAAGGAGCCCTTGTTACACACCAGAGAATTCACACTGGTGAGCGTCCTTATTCATGTTCAGAGTGCGGGAAATCATTTACGCAGAAAGGAACCCTTGTTAAACACCAGATAATTCACACAGGTGAGCGTCCTTTTTCATGTTCAGAGTGCGGGAAATCATTCATTAAGAAAGAAGCCCTTGTTATACACCAGAGATATCACACAGGTGAGCGTTCTTATTCATGTTCAGAGTGCGGGAAATTATTCATTCATAAAGGATCCCTTGTTAAACACCAGAGAATTCACACGGGTGAGCGTCCTTATTCGTGTTCAGAATGCGGGAAATCATTCAATCATAATGATTCCCTTGTCATACACCAGAGAATTCACACGGGTGAGCGTCCTTATTCATGTTCAGAGTGCGGGAAATCTTTCACTCAGAAAGGAGACCTTATTTTACACCAGATAATTCACACTGGTGAGCGTCCTTATTCATGTTCAGAGTGCGGGAAATCATTCATTCGTAAAGGAGACCTTGTTAGACACCAGAGAAGTCACATGGGTGAGCGTCCTTATTCGTGTTCAGACTACAGCAAATCTTCCACCGAGAAACATACTGCGGAGCGTCCTCACTGACTGCGGGAAAAAAAGTCTAAATAGACATCGCCAGCTGGTTCTTATGACAAATGTACGATGGCTTTTCACAGGTGGAACTGTTTAGTGCATAGAACAATTGTAAGATAGTCCATAAAACAACTGTAGGGTATAAAAGAAAAAGGGTGGTCATCAGGAAGAAGGATTCTCCTTACCTCGATAGTAATCATTTTATAACATTGTCATAATGTCATTGTCATGTGTCACATGCATTGTGATGGGTCTTTAAATATTGTATGTGTTTCATCTGTCCCCGGTGTTCCTCTCCTCCACTCCCCATAGCTCAGTGTTCCTCTGTATAGATAGCTCCTCCCTTCCTCATTCTGGTCCAGTTTACATCTCAGCCCCGTGTCATTTCGTTGAGTGGATCACATTATGATCTTTTGACCTCTCCGATGTTCACTGTTGTAAGATCCTCACAGTTTTGGTTTATACTTCTCAGTGATCTTCAAGGTGTCTTCTGGATGGAGTCACTGTCTGCCAACGCAGCTAAGATTGTTGGTTGTCGCTATCTCGCCACAACTGTAAGTTATAGAGATCACACTTTCAATGCTTAGATTGGAGCGGCAGAACAGTCTAGTAACTTGACAGGTGACAGAGGCGTGATGTTTCGCTGACACCCATAGAAGGCTATTGATCTAAATTGGGGAACACAAATATGCCTGAACAGGTACCCAGAGGGGCATCCACTGAGCAGGGTATCAAAGAGATATTTGGGCAAGCTGCGCTGCATGATAGTAATTGTGAAAGAGTGGGAGGCTAAGGTCACCTTGAATGTTTGACAGAATGCAGACCAGAAGGACTCGGGTAAAATTTTGGCAACAGACTTTGGCAACATTTTTACCCCTGCTGTCCTGCTAAGACAAGTTTCCCAAATTCTTCCCAAGAAGAGAGGAGCAAATAAAGGTGCTGAATAAGCGGCATATATTTTGCCAGATACAGATTGTGGTAAGAGGGAGTTACAGAGACACCTAGGTAAGGCAAGGATTTGTATACCCAGCTAGATGCAAAAGAGATGTGAAGGCATTCCATCATTTGTGGGGTTAAATAAATTCCCGTAGGCTGCAACTTCGAGATATGACATCTTGTATTATGACCAGAGAATGTAGTGTGGAGAGTGGGAGGAGAGCTGACAGAGAATGTAGTGTGGATGGTTGGAGGAGAGCTGACAGAGAATGTAGTGTGGAGAGTGGGAGGAGAGCTGACAGAGAATGTAGTGTGGAGAGTGGGAGGAGAGCTGACAGAGAATGTAGTGTGGAGAGTGGGAGGAGAGCTGACAGAGAATGTAGTGTGGAGAGTGGGAGGAGAGCTGACAGAGAATGTAGTGTGGAGAGTGGGAGGAGAGCTGACAGAGAATGTAGTGTGGAGAGTGGGAGGAGAGCTGACAGAGAATGTAGTGTGGAGAGTGGGAGGAGAGCTGACAGAGAATGTAGTGTGGGTGGTGGGAGGAGAGGTGTCAGAGAATGTAGTGTGAATGGGGGAGGGGAGATGTCGGAGAATGTAGTGTGGATGGTGGAGGAGAGCTGTCAGAGAATGTAGTGTG
>NW_017310907.1:6550-11845 GCF_000935625.1 Nanorana parkeri | reverse complement strand
GCTTCAAGTCTGAAGCTGACAGCTTTTTCTCCATTCAGACTAGCTTTTAACAGGTTACACAGCAGGGAAAGTCTCCCCACTATGTAACCAGTCATGGATAGAGCACTGCCTGTTAATTACAGGCAGCACTGTATCCGGCTTTTGACAGCTAAGTTAAGTTACACAGCAGCGGGCTTCCCCATTGCTTGTGTAACCTAACATAGTGAGGCAAGAGCCGCACCAGCCTCTACTCTATGTTAGAGGCTAGAGCTCTGTGGATGGTTTGGACCAATGGCAAAGCGCCATTGGTCCAAGCTGTCCAATCAAAAAAAAGAAAAAAACTAAAACACTCGATGCCTCACCAGTGACGTGCAAGTAAGGGACAGGGAGACTCCTCCCATCCTCCTCCCTTTCTCACACTAGCTTAGTGATCAGGTTGAGGGGTGGGGCTTTTTCCATATGGGGCGGGGCTTCAGCAGGCTGGAAGCGGGACATGTTGGGGACGGGGCTGGGGATGGCCTCACCCAGCACAGAAGGTACCGCACGTCACTGATGTCCTTGGCTTAGGGAAAATACTTTACAAGAGCACAGGAAGAGTCTCCAGAAACTTGGAATATGCTATAGGTGCTGTGCTTCCTCAAATCATTTTGCTAAAGACTGTAACGTTATCGAGTGCACAGAATGTAGTAGCGACAAACATATTACAGCTATGCATCCTGGTCCACCTCCGGACAATCCACAGCAGCTACCTACATCCAGCCCTGCTTCAAATCATGGCAGGGAGCAACAAAGTTATGCTCCAGCCACAACAAGTGTTTCTTTTTCATGTACTGTAGTCAGTGGAGAGAGCCATGGGCAACCACCTGCAACAGTCACATCAAAATGTAGTGAACTACTTCACAAAGGACTTTGGGGAAAGACTCTTGCAAAAATATGTCTTGCCAAAGTGTTTCATCAAGGACAACCTGAAAAAGCATGACATGGCAAGACATATGCTATCACGCTATGCTACATTGCTACATCAACTCCCCAAATAAACTGCCTGCCCGTACCCAAATAAGAGACCACACCGGGCTGGAATATAAAATGGCTGTAAACAGCCGTTTATTACAAACATAATAATATATAACATGGCTGTATGTATAACTATTTTAATGCGGGCTTTGTTTAAGCGGTCAACCGACCGCGCCAAACGTCACGAGGTGCGGGCCACAATCTCCGACCACACGATAAGCAGGTCAGGAAAAGATGCGCGTAGCCTCAGATAATCAAATTTGATGTCTCTGATGATCTACAATACCCTGAACAACTAGGAAAAAACGACACTGGCATAATCCTGCTTGCAAAATTCAGTTAACCCAGGAGAGATTGTAAAGCTCTCAATTTTAGCTTGTCCCTCTCACAGGCCGCCCGAACTTCCGTTTTCAAGTTTTCGAGTTTGTCCGGTGGCAAATGGCACTCCATGTCCTGGGTATCTATAACAATACCCAGGAAACTGAGCACCGTGGTTGGGCCTTCAGTCTTCTCCGCAGACAAGGGGACGCCAAAGCGGGCAGCAATGTGCTGAAAGGTAGCTAGCAAAACTGCACAAGACCTCGAATTGGGTGGGCCAATGCACAAGAAGTCATCCAAGTAATGAATGACTGAATTCATTCCCGAAACCTCCCTAACCACCCATTCCAGAAAAGAGCTGAAAGTTTCAAAAAGGGCACAGGAGATGGAACAGCCCATGGGCAAACATTTGTCCACAAAATAAGCCCCCTGCCAATGGCAACCTAACAAGGGGAAACTATCGGGATGTACCGGAAGGAGCCGGAACGCCGACTCAATGTCCGATTTAGCCAGCAGAGAGCCCCGCCCATATCGCCTGACCCAGGCCACCGCCGCGTCAAAAGACGTATATGAGACTGCGCACGCCGCAGGGTCGATCGCATCATTCACCGATCCACCTTTTGGATGAGATAAATGATGGATCAAACGAAATTTGAGCGGTTCCTTCTTGGGGACGACCCCAAGAGGAGAGACCACCAAATTCCTGAGCGGTGGAGAAGAAAAGGGGCCCCCCATGCGGCCTAAATTAATTTCCTTTTGTAATTTTTGGGAAACCACATCGGGATGAAGGAGAGCAGATTTTAAATTCTTAGCAAATGGGGGAATAATTGGCAATGAACAAGGAGTGCGAAAACCGTCTGTAAAACCCGATTCTAACAGCAGCGGCGCTTCCCGGTCAGGATACCTATTTAGAAAGGAACGCATCCCTTCCACCCTCACCGGAGTCGTCCCTCTTCCCCGCAGCATCACCGGTACGCCCTTTTCCTTGCTTAAAACACCTGGAGAGGGGGTGACTCCCTCCGCAACTGGAACACTCATGTTTGAAGCGGCAACCGCTCCCAAACCTGCAGGTCCCCTCATTATACTGCCAACAAAAGCCTTTCTTGCGGGCGACCGGTTGTCCAGTGGAGGTCGAACCACCGGTCGCCCCTTGAAAAAATGGTGTAGGAGCTCTAGCTGAGGTCATTAGCTTCATCCAGAGGCTAATGTCCTTGTGGTCCCAGCGAATAGACGACCTGATTGCTTTGCGCTGACGAAACTGTTCGTCGTAGCGCAGCCACGCAGTACCTCCATAGACTCGCTGAGCCTCACCTATGGCATCCAGATAACAAAAAAGGGGGGAACAGTGTTCCGGTTCCTTCTCCCCGATGACACTTGCTAATATGGCAAACGCCTGTAACCAATTGGAAAAGGTGCGAGGAATGAGCCAGAACCGGCGTTTTTCCTCGTCCTCTTTCTTAGTATCAGTGAGCTTAACCCTGTCCAAATTAAAATTTTCCAATGGCAATAGAGAAAATATTTCTACGTATTCCCCTTTCCATATTTTTTCTCTAACTTCAGATTTGAGGTGGGAGCCTAAGGGACCTTCAAAACACACGTACACCTCGCAGCGGGCGGAATCAGCTAGACGAACAACGTCTGTGGTCTTGTCACCTGACTTACCCGCAACATCATCCCCGTCCGGAGTCCTCGCTACTTCCTTTGAGGAAGGGACCGCATCAGCAACTGGGAGTGGCTGAGCGATTAGGGTGGGCGAACTCACCTCAGCAGAAGTCACCCGTGGCAACCAGGCCTCCAACGGCGTCGTCGAGGAAGCGGAAAACGTATGCAAAAAGTTTTGCAAACCCGTCAAAAGTTCCTGCACAGCTCTGGGCTCCTCAGAACCTGAGTGCGCTGCGGGGGCCTGTGCATAGGAGATGGAACAGCCCATGGGCAAACATTTGTCCACAAAATAAGCCCCCTGCCAATGGCAACCTAACAAGGGGAAACTATCGGGATGTACCGGAAGGAGCCGGAACGCCGACTCAATGTCCGATTTAGCCAGCAGAGAGCCCCGCCCATATCGCCTGACCCAGGCCACCGCCGCGTCAAAAGACGTATATGAGACTGCGCACGCCGCAGGGTCGATCGCATCATTCACCGATCCACCTTTTGGATGAGATAAATGATGGATCAAACGAAATTTGAGCGGTTCCTTCTTGGGGACGACCCCAAGAGGAGAGACCACCAAATTCCTGAGCGGTGGAGAAGAAAAGGGGGCCCCCCATGCGGCCTAATGGAACTTCCGTTTGTAATTTTTGGGAAACCACCTCGGGATGAAGGAGAGCAGATTTAAAATTTTTAGCAAATGGGGGAATAACTGGCAATGAACTAGGAATGCGAAAACCGTCTGTAAAACCCGATTCTAACAGCAGCGCCGCTTCCCGGTCAGGATACCTATTTAGAAAGGAACGCATCCCTTCCACCCTCACCGGAGTCGTCCCTCTTCCCCGCAGCATCACCGGTACGCCCTTTTCCTTGCTTAAAACACCTGGAGAGGGGGTGACTCCCTCCGCAACTGGAACACTCATGTTTGAAGCGGCAACCGCTCCCAAACCTGCAGGTCCCCTCATTATACTGCCAACAAAAGCCTTTCTTGCGGGCGACCGGTTGTCCAGTGGAGGTCAAACCACCGGTCGCCCCTTGAAAAAATGGGGTAGGAGCTCTAGCTGAGGTCATTAGCTTCATCCAGAGGCTAATGTCCTTGTGGTCCCAGCGAATAGACGACCCGATTGCTTTGCGCTGCCGAAACTGTTCGTCATAGCGCAGCCACGCAGTACCTCCATAGACTCGCTGAGCCTCACCTATGGCATCCAGATAACAAAAAAAAAGGGGGGAACAGTGTTCTGGTTCCTTCTCCCCGATGACACTTGCTAATATGGCAAACGCCTGTAACCAATTGGAAAAGGTGCGAGGAATGAGCCAGAACCGGCGTTTTTCCTCGTCCTCTTTCTTAGTATCAGTGAGCTTAACCCTGTCCAAATTAAAATTTTCCAATGGCAATAGAGAAAATATTTCTACGTATTCCCCTTTCCATATTTTTTCTCTAAACTTCAGATTTGAGGTGGGAGCCTAAGGGACCTTCAAAACACACGTACACCTCGCAGCGGGCGGAATCAGCTAGACGAACAACGTCTGTGGTCTTGTCACCTGACTTACCCGCAACATCATCCCCGTCCGGAGTCCTCGCTACTTCGTTTGAGGAAGGGACCGCATCAGCAACTGGGAGTGGCTGAGCGATTAGGGTGGGCAAACTCATCTCAGCAGAAGTCACCCGTGGCAACCAGGCCTCCACCGGCGTCGTCGAGGAAGCGGAAAACGTATGCAAAAAGTTTTGCAAACCCGTCAAAAGTTCCTGCACAGCTCTGGGCTCCTCAGAACCTGAGTGCGCTGCGGGGGCCTGTGCAACTACACCTATGGGAGTCGTACGTGAAGACCTGTTTAACAAACCCCCCCCGAATTCCACCCCCGAAATTACTCTCAAATTGCCTTGCATTTTGTGAAGCAGAAAATGCCCTCTCACCTGGCTGCCTATTGGAAATCCCGCCCAGAATGGAAGTATTATCTAACACACTGGTCAAAGGCCCCCCCTGAACCTCCCCAACATAAGCATTTAAAAATTGGTTAAAAATATTAGGGTTAGAAAAAGCTGTCGCACCTGGCTGACTAGGAGGTCTCCCAACAGCCGTCGGTTCCGGATCCTGCGGGACATCCACTTCAGTGGCTTCATCTTCTGAGGCAGACGCCTCTCCTTCCGACCTGCAGGGCTCCTCTGGGATGCAGGGCACGCCAGGAACCGGATCGCTGGCTGCCGAAGGCCCGGCGCGCACGCCGGTGACGTCACGTCCTCGACTCCGCCTGTTGGAAGGACCCCCGACCTGGGAGAGGCGTCCTTCTCGGTGCCCGCTCGTCCGAGCCACCGCATGGACCTGCACAGGAACAGGC
>NW_017310907.1:0-5569 GCF_000935625.1 Nanorana parkeri | reverse complement strand
GGGCCGGCACCCACAGCCGCAGCTATCCACCGCTGAACCGCCTCACCAACCGGAGCATCGTCGGTTGAGGCGGCCGGAGGGTCCATCAGGAGACGGGAGGATGGCTGGGAAGTGGAAGGAGGGGTCCGGGCAGAACGAGGGCGGGAAGGAGGCTTGGGAGGGTGCCTGGCAGCCACTCTCTCCCTGGGGCTCCGCCTAGGCCGAGGATTCCTCCCAGGCCTACCACCCATTTGCGCGGGCGCACGCTTGGCTGGAGGGCCTGGAGGGTCCCTAGAGGGGCTCCTAACTTGGCGCTGAGCCCCAGAAACCGACGGGCGTCCAGGTGAATAGCGCTCAGGAGGTCGAGACCTCCTAGCACGTGGTACCTGTATTTCTGGAGGTGGAAGGGGGTCCTGGAACATGTTGGCAATGTTTTCTTGTAGCCAAGCAGACCCATTCATCTCTGCAGCTGCTTTCAGTTGCTGAAATAGGCCAGTGAAATCAGCCATTTTGTTCTGATTGTTGCAGGGAAGCAAGAGGAGAACTGAACACGCCGTGGGCTACCCTGGATTTGCCTGGCCCCCACTCCTCCCCCTCGGACCACCCAAACAGACTCCTCCTGGCTAATCCCCCGAGGCCAATCCCGGTAAGTGACCACCACCCACATATTCCTAAACAAGCTTAACCCTTTCTTTCCTGATTCCCTGTCTACCCTGTCATGTAGGCCTTACGCCTATTTTTGTTGTATTTTGCTCCAGGCCTTTCTGTCAAGATGTATGCTGTTTTAGATGATCAAAGCAGTCATTCACTTGCCACTTCATAATTCTTTGACTCATTTGGCATAAAGGGTAATGTGTTATCCTATAAATTGCACACCTTTGCTGGTTCAGTGCGACTCACAGGAAGAACAACCTATGCTGATTTATTTATTTCTGCTAGGAACTGAGAGAATTGATTTTTCTCAGATCATCGAGTGCAATCAGGGACTGCACGATAGGGAGGAAATTCCTACACCAGGGGATGCACTTCGTGAACCTCACCTAAAACATTTAGCTGACTGCATCCCACCACTTGACAATGATGCCAAAATTATGCTTCTGTTAAGCAGAGACATCCTGAGAGTACACAAGGTACGTCAACAGCACAATGGTTAGAATGATGCTCCTTATGTCCAAAAGACTGATCTGGGTTGAGTACTTATTGGAATCGAATGCAAATGCAAACCTCAAGCCTCAGAAGGCGTATGCTCCAATAAAATCATCGTACAGGTAAGCATTAAAACACCACCCTGTAA
This sequence comes from Nanorana parkeri, assembly GCF_000935625.1. Taxonomy (NCBI): domain Eukaryota; kingdom Metazoa; phylum Chordata; class Amphibia; order Anura; family Dicroglossidae; genus Nanorana; species Nanorana parkeri. Next base: position 4,296 of record NW_017310907.1, on the reverse strand, counting down.
CAGTTCTTGTAAGACTGCATATCAGATTTACCTTAACAGCTCTGATGAGCAGGAATCCACTGATACAAACAGAGAGGAGACAGCATACCTATCCTGGAGTTCCTATAATAGTTATAATATAGTCCATACTGCTGTCAAATATCAGTTATTTATTAAATATGTAGTAGTCTAAATCAATAGTTAACTCACACAAAAACAAAAAACTCATTAATCCAAATAACTTAATTATCCAGTGAAAAATCAAGTGTGTAATGTGTTATTCACTTGATTTTTCACTGGGTAATACAGGCTGACCGACGGGAGTCGGACAGTTTTGAAAAAAACAGTACTCTGTAGATTTTCAACTTGAAATGTATTTATTTTAACAAAAACAGAGGTCAAGACATGCAATTTGAGTTACTTATTCAGTTATGAAAAATAATGTATTTAGATGACGAACATACTCTTGAATGCAACTTTCAATCCTTCGCTTGAAATTGTCCATCAGTCGGTCAGTCAGTCAACAGCTATTGATCAATCGTGAGCACTTCTTGTCGGATGGCATCCTTCAATTCATTCAAAATATAAACATTTCTCATGTTCTAAAGACGTCCTACTCCCGTCGGTCACCCTGTATTATGGAAACATAAAAAAACAAGAAACACCGGGCGCCTTTCCTGGTGCAAATAATCCTTTTATTTGTTTAGAAAGATTAAAAGTGATAAATGGTACTCACAAAAGAGGTGGATAAAAAGCGTGTTGGACATAAAATCTCAGGATACATGCAGATTCCTAGCAGTCAGAGAAAACAATTCAAATATGCTGCTAGACCTGCTGCTGAACGTGTTTTGGGGAGTGTCCCCTTCTTCAGAGCTGGAAGGCACAACTAGCTTGGTGCAAATTCATAACAAGTGTTCGATCACAAGCCACAATGGGATTGGAAGCTGACCAATCACAGGAAAGCATTCTGTTACTAGGATACTTCCTCCCTGTCAAAATGCCCAATCATAACTGAGAGGGCGTCATAAATGCAAATGCCTGATCTCCACAGCTGAAGACGCCTGCTCAATGAATGAATAACTATACATGAGAACACTCCAGATAAATTGAGCACCAATAGCATTGAATAAATATAAATCATATATAAAATGCTTAAAATTTGTTGCAAGTCAGAGGCACTAGCACATCGCTGGAACGTTGAGTACACAGGTATGTCGGCTACTCGTCGCAACAGATCCGAGGAGCCGGCATCCAACCAGAAGACAACCCAGCGGCTGCAAAGTGACTTAATGTTACCTCGTTAAAAAAAACAAAGTCTCACACACAACATAAAATGACATAACTAAAATTACTGTAGGGGAAGATAAATTGGTATTAGCGATACAGTATGACTAAGCGGTGATACTGTCGTAAATTGATGCAATAATCAATGCACTACAGGTGCCAATCAACGCACAGAAAGGTGAAAGAGCACAAAACTAGTTATATAAAAAGTGTCTAGTATACTGATGTCATAATGTATACTGATGGTAATTGTTGATAGAAATGGTAGTGGATATTAAAAATAGGATGTTAAAATTACGAATAGAAACAGACTGTGAGAGAACCCTATGAATGCGAACCAATAATGGGTAAATAAAAAACAAAATCTCTATAAACAAACAGTGCACTAAAGGCCTCAGATAAAATAATACTGATGTTAATGTGGGACATGATAATAATAAAGAAAATAAGCTGATGATACAAACTTGGTAATGAACACTTGGTTGATGAAAAATTACATAAATCTGTATTTCAAACAACAGAGGCTATATCAATCCACTCATAAAGTCGCATCGGAGAGAGGCTGTTCAGGGTGTAGATCCAGAAAGCCTCCCTATTGCAAAGCTTCCTGAATCTAACACCCTCATACGCCATCTTGGGAATACCCTCAATGCCAAACACCTTCAACCCCTCAGGCTTGGCATAGTGACATTTCAAAAAATGCCTAGGTTGTGAGTGGTCATCTTTCTTTTTGAGAATATTCCTCTTATGTTCTCAGAATCTAATTCTAAGGGTCCTGGACGTACGGCCAACATACGATTTGCCACATGGACATATAATACAATAGATAGCAAAAACATTATTTTTCCCCAGAAGGGGATCTCACCATTATTCCAAAGTATGCAACAGATTTTCATAAAAGTATATTTATTTGAAAAATATACTAAAAAATGCACACATATCAAAAAACATATCAAAACACAAACAAACATACAATATATATGACTGCATTCGGGTAATGATTTATGAAATGCATGTGGACACAAAAATGAATAGAGGGCACACCCTGGGATGCCCCAATATCTTGATCCATATCTTGATCTAAAGCCTGGATCCATTTACATCAGTGGTATAATTACCCCGATCTCCTGATCCTGGCCCACGGGCAAAGAATACATCACTGTGAGTTCAACCTATATTTTTTCTCAAGTATATGACCTGGGTCTTTAACAAAGGAGGGAAGGTCCCAGACTAAAGGTTGCAAAAAAAAAAATCAATGTAACTGGCCAAATTATATGTAAAGCTGTTAATACCTGCTATGATAGGCCTGCCTGGGGGATTCTGCATGTTTTTATATCAAGGCGGCTCTGCCGGGTTCTCAGTGTGTAATGACAGTTCAGCATCTCCTGGTTACCTACTAACCAGGGGAGGCTGGACTGTCATTACACACTGAGAACCCGGCAGCACAAACACCACTCAGGTGTTTGTGCTGCACAGAGGATCGGTAAATATCAATGATATTTATCGATCCTCCGTTCGGCCACGCACAGAGCTGCTGTCATCCAGAAACTGACAGTTCTCCTCACCGCTCAGCCATCCTGAAACTTGTGGCTTCTCCCCGCTAGCTGACGCTTGCTCCTCCGCCCCCGCTGGAGATTCTTTCTTTTTGGTTACATACGGCTGTGATGCTAGAGTCCCAAACTCCCCGTTTAAGATTGGGAGTGACGCCTAAGACTCGAACCTGAGAAGCCGTCTCCAACCACCCAACGCGTGCTACACTCCGCAGTTGTGATCCACACTTGCCACTACAGCAGTCGTGATGCACATGGGAGAATCTTATACAGACAATGCATGGAGTTGGAACTGTCCCCCCTCCTGTCCGAAAGAGTCTCAACTAAATCTAAGGTGCATAAATCTTTTATAGTTGTTTATGATGATTCACTTCTGTCTGGGTGCCGTCTTCGTGTCATATATCCTGGTCAAGCAAGCTTCAAAGCGTTAATTTGTTCACAGCGTCTTATGCCGTCCTACCTACGCGTGTTTCTGCAGTGTAAGCTTTTCTTTTGTTTCATCCAAGGTCCTCGAAAGAACACACTTCATTAAAAACATGTATATATTGCAATCATTTGTTGCTGAGGCTTCAATACTTTTTAACCCCTTACATTTCCCCCTGTTGAACCTCAGCAATTAATTTCTGTTTCTTACTTACATCAACCCCCTAGGTTAAGTATGTTACTTATTTGCCTAAGTGATGTCATCGTCTGGTTTCAAACAGGGGTGTCATCATAGGGTGAGTCAATGTCATCAGTGTTTAAAGCTGTGTATGCCATTCTTTCAGTTGCTTTGTCAACTACCTTCGAGACAAGTCCCTTCATACACGGTACCAGACAACAACCTAAGCATAATAATACTGATAGGATCCCTGCAATGGCTATAAGGAAGGTAGTAATGTGTGATGCCCAGCGCCCGAACAAACCCTCCATCCAGGATGTCCACGGATTTTCGATCCCACTGTTTTCTGCCAGCTCTAACGAGAGCATCTCCAAGCCCTTCAATGCTCGGGAGACGCTCCCATCTGGGGCCGTGTTATTGGGGATGTATGTACAACACGAGGTTCCAAACATGGCGCATACTCCACCTTTCTCGGCGAGCAACATATCCAAAGCCATTCTATTCTGCCATGCTACCAGTGACGTGGCATCAAGTTGTTCGGCAAGGCCCTTGACTGCGTCTCTAGTGTAATTGACAAAGCGTTGTTGATTATAATATATATAATTAATCCAGTCTACATTTTTACTAATCGTTACCATGGGAAACAACGATTCAAAACCGGCTGAAATTTGGTTTCTAGCTTTAAATTCGTCTGGAACTCCCCGGGGCACTCCAATAGCATCAATGTATACTCTGTTATCAAAACTTCCCCTTGGGATGGATCTTTTGGTTCTGTGTGTCATGGTCTTTGTTATTTCTAACATTTGGGCAATAAACTTTTCTCCTCCCCGTGGCAGAATCAAAAAAGGGTTGTAGTAGTCTTACCAATGCACATGTTCCTGC
>NW_017310906.1:13655-13938 GCF_000935625.1 Nanorana parkeri | reverse complement strand
CCTCATTTATACATTTTTATGAAGCGCTTTATATCTCCCTTATAGTAAAATGTTTCCTCATTACTAGGCTCGGCTGCAAGCTCAGAGTGTGTTGAAGGGAGAACATTTTAACATCGGTATTGGCAATGAAATATTAAGTCCTCTGTGTCATGTAATGAGTCACATTGATGAAAGAAAACCTGCGTTGAGAGGAAAATTTAAACTTAGATTAATAAACTCCCAAAATGCTAGTTGGTTGGATTAGTTCAGAGACAGCCGATCAATCATCATATTGAGAAGGAGG
>NW_017310906.1:11669-11870 GCF_000935625.1 Nanorana parkeri | reverse complement strand
CATGGAGAGATAAGTCCAGAGGAATATACAGGAAGGGAAAACGGTCCATTAGTAAGAAAATTACTAAGTTATTTATTTTTATCTTTTTGCAGGGCGGACGAGGTGTTGTGCTGGATTGTAGGACATTTAAACACAAGCTCACATTCCCATCCAGTGGCATTCCTCCTATTCTAAAAATATTTGCACCTCCATGTCCATTGG
>NW_017310906.1:9532-10150 GCF_000935625.1 Nanorana parkeri | reverse complement strand
CCTTGGGGGACACCATTAACACTGAACCTTGGGGTGCACCATTAACAATGAACCTTGAGGGACACCACTAACACTAAACCTTGGGGGACACCATTAACACTGAACCTTGGGGAACACCATTAACAATGAACCTTGGGGGACACCATTAACACTGAACCTTGGGGGACACCATTAACACTGAACCTTGGGGTACACCATTAACACTGAAGCTTGGGGTGCACCATTAACAATGGACCTTGGGGTGCACCATTAGTCCTGGTTGTGCTGTAAGGGGGATATTAGGTGCTTTTCTGTTGGCTATTTGTCATATTTGTGCAATGTATGTGTTGTCATCCAAGCAATGCATCTATCTTCTTGCGGTTCAAAAGGCTGGTAAGGTTTTAGAAGAGCTATGAGCCTACAGGACCAAATCTGGTTACTGTACTGTGCCTAGTATGCCGGCTAACACCCTGTTTTTTTCTTTGTTATACCATCGTGAATGTAATGGATGTAAGTGTGAGTGTACTTGTTGGACTTTGCAACATATTCATATGTTAAATCTACCCAGCTAAGATTACTTGGGTCATCTGCCTTCATATATTAAGGGGTCTATTCACAAAGCTGCCGAAGGATCTAGCC
>NW_017310906.1:8999-9228 GCF_000935625.1 Nanorana parkeri | reverse complement strand
TGGTAACCAGGGACGCAGTTCTGACATTACACTGAGAACCCGGCAGAGCCACCATGATATCACAGCGGCTCCGCTGGGTTCTCAGTGTGTAATGACAGATGAGCGTCTCTGGTTACCAGGTAGCCAGGGACGCCCATCTGTCATTACGATGAGAGCTTAGCAGAGCCGGCGGTAATTTGAAAGCCAAATCTGCTGAGCTCTCATCCTAATGACAGAACAGCGTCCCCTG
>NW_017310906.1:1871-5294 GCF_000935625.1 Nanorana parkeri | reverse complement strand
ACCCTGGATGTTCTGAGCTCTAACTCTGTCTCCCTAAGTTCAACAATAAAGTTCTTCAGCATTATATCTACAGTCTGGGTCTCAGTTTTATCGGTCACAAACAGAAAGAGGCAGTAAGCACTATTGGGGGAACTATGCTGGTAGAATCCCTAGACAGGCTATGGAAGACCCATTTATCCAGCGGCTCCTTTGGGGGTAAGTGTTTCACTATGTACCTGTTTTGATTGATGGTAAAAAGACATGAAGCTGAATGGTCCCATCTAAGAGTGAGTGGTGTCACCTGAGAGTCAGAATTGGTTGCCCCCCAATTATAGTAGGTTCATGGTTGAGGAAGAAGAAGAAAACCCATCACACTGTCCGGGTAATACATTTTAATTGCAGGTGCAAAACCTGCTCACCAATAACCTGTGGGCTCAAATTATGATGAAATATCGCAATATTGGAGACCAACACACAGACACCAAATGTATGCTGTAGCTCGTCTGATTTATTACATTATTACATCATCATTTATAGTGATAACATCTAAGATATGGAATTGGTATCAGATTTATTCATTGGTCAACAGCAAATGTCTGTTATGACTTCATAGAGACATTTCAGATATTTCAGACTTGGCCCAGAGCCTTGGTCATAGGTTTTGTTGGTTGGAAAAGCCATGAATATCAATACTGATCGTGTCCCTCCAAATATCTCAGATGTCCAAAATGCAGAAGAATCACATGGCAAAAATCAGATATAGGCCAAAAGGTAATATAGATAGATAGAGATATTCATATACTTTTCAAAGCCTTTTGCTGTATGCATTGAATTCCAGAAGCCCTATGAGTACATTTTTCTTTTTATAACACATGTGTTTAGCATGTTCACAAATGCTACTGCACATCAAATGACTTCCAATTCAAGATTAACAGCGGCCCAGTGCTTTACATATTACAATCGGTAAAAGTTGTCTCTTTTGCATGTCTCCTTCCTCTCCACTTTCCTCATTTCCGGCTGCATTTTCCTCCTCTGTGGGATCATTGCTGGACTCTTTATCGGCTTAGCTCCTAGGAGAAGACACAGTTCTGGTCAAACAAAGCAACATTGATCATTGTACAAAAGCAGGATTTCTTAGGGGACAAAAAAATGCCAAATGTGATTTCAGGAACTATTCTATGACCGCATCCTAGAAGGAAAATGGCACAGAGGGCGGCCACAGACTGGAATCCTTTATTGAATAGCCAGCAGGAAGATTCTGATGTGTTCTGCACTATGGCACAGAACTTTCTCATCAACAAGTGGACCCAACTAGAAGGAAGCATGAAGAGGGAATGTCAACATATTCGTATCAGGAGTTCCCATCACCTTATCCTAGGTAAGATGCACATAAGCTGGATATTAGACTAATTTCCTCCTGGAGGTGTGGAGGGCAGATTCAGGACTGGGACTATCTGCCCCAGGACTTCATATAGGGTCTGATCCCTACTGAGGTATGTTCATTCCACACCTGGGATCTCAATTGTTTCCACTGACATGATATCTTCACCTGACCTGGACAAACTGGACAACAATGTCCCCTGGACTCTATAGGAGACCCTGTCACCAGACCACTCATGTCAACAAAAGTCTTTTTATATGGTCATTGAATGGATTTTATTGAAGTTATTTACCTGTAAAATCCTCCCTGTGTAGGCACCAAAAACATGTGCTGGGTGCCGCCATCTTGGATGAGGTGTCATTAGCCCCAACATACACAGAGCTGTCACATAACATTGTACAGTATTATATAGCTCCTCCAGCAGCTACAGATAAGATTATGTAGAAGGGTGAGGGGAGGGATGGAGGAGCTGGGACAGCACAGATATTGATAAGACACTCCCAGAAGGGGACATGACATGTAAGGAGGGAAGGGGCTGAGCTAAGGAGTTGACTCAATGAGATGATGTGTAACCTGAATACATTTCCCCGTTTTACTGGCGTACACCAAATACCTGAACTCCAGCCAGATATAAAGGACATACATTAATGCAGCTCTGTAATCATCAATAAATCAATAAATCTGTAATCATCAATAAATCGATTGTCCTGCAGTGCCAGCCACATGCTGATAGGAGGAGAGAGCAAAGTGACAGCTAGAGGAGCTAATCAGTCTTCTGCTTCTCCTTTCACTGTGCAGTCACAAGCTGGGGGAGGGATAAGAAAGTGTAACTAGACTGCAGCAGGGAGAAATCAAGTCTCCTGCCCTGTCATGAAGGGCCAGGGGCAGACTGACCATATGGGCATTCAAGAACTGGCCCAGGTCCCACAGCCAGGAGGGGGGCCCGTGGCCTCACCCTCTCTAATAGTTTTTACAGATTATTGACTGGGGTCCCGAGAAGACTACGGCTTGTCCCCTGCACCAGACTGTCCCTGGACGGCCAAGCGTCCTGTAGCTGTCATCCAGATGGCCGCCGCCGAGGTGAGAGAGCAGCGGGCGGCATCAAGAATATGCATTGACAGCCGCTGCAGTGTGAATGGAGCCTAAAGGTCCATTCACATTGGAGCGGCTGTCGGCGCATATTCAGCTGTCCGAATACGCATGAAGCCGCTCTAAATAGAAACAACAATGCACTTTAATGTGCATTGTTCAGACTATTGGGAGGAACGTTCGGTGGGGCACGTATGCAGGGGCGTATCTGCCGCGAGGCAAACAAGGCGTTTGCTTCGGGTGCCAGATTCCAGGGGGGCAGCAACAATGCTGCCCCCCAAAACATTTAGGCAGCCGGGCTGCACAGAAACCGGCAGCCTGGCTGCCTAATGTTAACGGAAAGAAGCGGCTGGCGGGGGAGCAGGAGGAGACCGGGGACGGAGCGGAAGCGCAGGAGGCAGGGGGTGGAGATAGAGGAGATGGGCCGCAGAAGGATAAGGCAGGGTGAAGGCTGAGGAGACAGAGTGGCAGGAGGTAGAGACAAGGGAGATAGGCCGGAGATGGAAGAGGCGGGGCCGAAGGCTACAACCGAGGATGCAAGACCAGAGACCGCAAAGGAGGAGGCGGGAGGCATGGCCGAGGCTCGGGCTGGGTTTACCGTGCCAGGTAGGAGGACGACTGTGCTGGCAGGGCCCAGCATAGGTTCTGCACAGCCCACCAAAGAGGCGCAGGTGGGCTGTGCAATCCCTTTTGGTGGGCATTGCAGGATCTGTGGGGGGGCTTTACAGGATCCGTAGGGGGCTCTGCATGATCTGTGGGGGGCTTTCCAGGATCTGTAGGGGGCTTTGCAGCCTGCAAAGCCCACCACAGATCTTGTACAGCCCCCCTGAGATCCATCAGACTGCATGGTCTTAGGGGGTCTCTGCATGATCTGTGGGGGGCTTTGCAGGATCCGTATTGGGCTCTGCAACCTGCAAATGCCCACCACAGATCTTGAACAGCCCCCCTAAGATCCAGCAGACTGAAAGGTCTCA
>NW_017310906.1:0-728 GCF_000935625.1 Nanorana parkeri | reverse complement strand
GAGTATTATAGAAGGATATATTGATAGGATATATCACATATATTTAAATATTATTAAAATTAAACTAAAATGAAATCATTAGTATTATAATTCATAATGAGAAATGTATTAAAATTAGTAACAATCTTATTAATATTAAAAACAGTTTAAAAACAGGGGAAGGAGAGAAACGGATAAATATGTCAGCTATTTATTGGTTAAAAAGCAGTTTAAATCAAATTCTATATTTAATCCCTTGGGAGCCATGGTGTCAAGTAAAAAAATCCATTTTGATTCATTTTGTGATATTTTTTGTATAAGGTTAGTGCCTCTCCAGTGTCTTTCCACTTTGTCTATTCCCACAATCTTAAGTAGTGTTGGGTCACAGTTGTGGAAAATTTTAAAATGTTTGGAAAGGCTATGATTGTTGTAACCCTTTTTTATATTATTGACATGCTCTTCCAGTCTGTGTTTCAGCTGTCTAGAAGTTCTTCCCACATACTGTAACCCACAGGGGCATTCCAGAAGGTAGGTTAAGTATCTACTGTGACAGGACACAAACTTCCTAATTTTATAATTTTTATTAGTCGTATTGGACCTGAATTCTGTAATCTTTTTCCTTGTACCTGTAGTTCTACAACTAATACAGTATTTACATGGGTAGAAACCTATACCATCAAATAGGCTAATTTTTTCTTTAGGTGGGTAAATAACATTTTTTACCAGTCTTTGTCTTAGATTCGGTGCTC
>NW_017310905.1:12690-13005 GCF_000935625.1 Nanorana parkeri | reverse complement strand
CAAATGTCATTATTAGAGATACAGTAGTGGCCTGGAGGGAGGCACACAAGATTGCAAAAATGAATCCGTATTTCTCCAACTATCTCCACATCAGAGGTAACCCGGCATTCCCACAGGGAGTGGAGTACAGAACCTTCGCCAAATGGGAGCATAAGGGGATATCTACTTTTCAACATCTTGTATCCAAAGCCACAGGCAAAATGCTTACGTTCTCGGAGTTAAAGACCACTTACCAGGTTCCCGCACAAGATTATCTCCACTATTCTCAAGTGAAAGCTCATATGCTTAAGTATAATTATATCACTCCCCAGTCTC
>NW_017310905.1:0-11874 GCF_000935625.1 Nanorana parkeri | reverse complement strand
AAAAAAAAAAAAAGGATCGTGCAATGCAAGTTCAAAAAATACAGCGGGAGCTTAGGGACTTAGAAGATCGTATAACACCAAAACCTTCTAAGGCTCTACTACGACAAGTTCTTTTACTTCGAGCTCAGCTGAAACATCATGCACTCCATAAAACGGAAATTTCGCTGCTCTATTTGAAACAAAAATACTACGAAAGGGGTAATAAAGCTCATACTATTTTGGCCCGTCAATTGCGAATGGAGGCGAAGGATAAGCGGATTTAGGCGGTGAGGGATTCTGGTAATATTCTCCAACAACACCCTCAAAAAATTGCTGAGGTCTTTAGGGAATATTATACACTATTGTATAACCTAAAGGACCCTGCTTTTGATGTTACGGAGGAGACGCTTGAATCCCGCATTGACGAATACTTAGGGGACTGTAAATTGCCGGTTCTCTCCACTGAGGAACGGGCCCTTTTAAATAGACCCATCTCGCCTGAAGAAGTACAGCTAGTGATTAAAAATCTTCCTAATGGTAAATCTCAAGGGCCTGACGGGTTCTCTTATCTTTATTATAAAACATTTACCCGCATTCTTCTACCCTTCCAGACTGCTTTATATAATCAGTACCTGAGAGGGGAGGGAATTCCGTCTACTTTTTTGCAATAGTTTATTACAGTGTTCCCGAAGCCAGAAAAGGATGCTACTTCATGCTCAAATTATCGTCCTATTGGCTTACTAAACACAGACTTCAAAATATTCACAAAACTATTAGCAAACAGATTATCTGTGCTACTACCACGCCTGATCCATAACGATCAGGTGGCCTTTGTGGTTAATAGGCAAGCGGGAGATAACACGTGTAGAACAATTAATTTGATTGAAGTAGCGAATCGATCCAAGACAGAGGCCATTCTGCTGAGTCTTGATGCAGAAAAGGCCTTTGATAGACTAGGATGGCCGTTCCTTAAACGAATTATGCACTGTGTAGGCATATCGGGCCCGTTCGCCACGGCGATTGGTTCCCTGTACTCCTCTCCTTCAGCCACCATTAAATTAAAAGGAGCTACGTCAAATGCCTTCCCTATAAGAAACGGATAGAGACAAGGGTGTCAACTCTCCCCACTTCTGTTCGTACTATGCATAGAAGCACTAGCTGCTAGAATTCGCGCCTCACCCCATATTCATGGTATTACACTGAAGTCCCGAGAGTATAAATTGGCCTTATTTGCGGATGATGTACTACTAACCATCTCCAAACCCATACAGTCGCTACCTCATTTGCATAAAGAACTTAGTCTCTATTCAGATCTCTCAGGCTACAAATTGAACGTAGGTAAGACAGAAGCTTTACCGCTTAACCTATCCCCTTCTACTATTTCGCTATTACAATCCTCCTTTTCTTATAATTGGAAAGCGACTAGTTTGAAATACCTTGGCATACGACTTACCCCTAAACCCTTGCAGCTGTACCATACGAATTACAAACCCCTCTTTCTAGAACTTAAACGCCTTCTCCATAGATGGCGAACCCTTCCTCTCTCTTTAACTGGTAACATAGCGGCGGTTAAAATGACGCTCTTACCTAAACTACTTTATTATTTTACCACTCTGCCAATTCGCATCCCGACAAAAGACCTTCGGTCCCTCCAGAAGGAGGTCTTAGACTTTGTGTGGGGGAGTGGCAGACATAGGGTTTCTCCTCCTGTATTACTACGCAGCGGCTCAACTGAGAGCAGTTCCCTATTGGAGTCTGGTGAAAGCTCATAATGTGTGGACTGAGATTGAGGCCCTGTGGCTGTCACCTACGCACCCGAACTCTTTACTGTGGTCCTCCTCGTATATCATCCCATCCTCTACACTTCTGAACTCTATGCAGTGTACTAGGGAAGTGTGGTATAAATACAGGTATACGCATAAGTTAGCTTCCTTACGATCCTCCCTTACCTCATTTCTGCACGATCCATCTTTACCTTCAGGGCTTTCTAAAACTTGGTCATCTATATGGACAGAGACAACTCTTCCAATTTAAAGATGTTATAGACTGTACTACTAGGATCTTAAAACCATATCCGCAACTACAGGAGGAGCATTCCCTCCCCTCTAGGGCTCTTTTCCAATATTTACAGATTAAACACCTAGCTCAAACAATTACAAAAACATTTACGTTTGACAAGCCTACTCCATTTGAAAAAATTTGTACGACACTATCTTCCTCAAAGGGGTTGATCTCGACGATCTATAATTTCTTAAATAACCCGGACCAGATTTTTCATAAACTACCATACATGATCAAGTGGGAATCGGCATTAGATGTTGACCTCTCCCCAGACCAGTGGAGTATGATATGGCGCAATGCGTCAAGATCTTCTGTGTGCTCGTTGTATAAGGAAACTCAATACAAGATCCTGTATCGGTGGTATCAAACGACGGAATTTTTACATTCCATTTACCCTAGCGTTTCACCCCTATGCTGGAGGTGTACCTCCGCTGTGGGATCTCTATTTCATATATTTTGATTTTTTTTACGATTCAACCTTATTGGAAGATGGTTAGTACTAAATTAAACAAGACATTTAATCAAACACTTCCTCTCCATCCGTTACATTATTTGTTAGGCCTTCCTTTTCCAAATTTAAGTAAATTTGAAAATAAATTGGTGACGCACCTGTTAACGGCAGCGAGATGTCTTATACCTTTATTTTCAAAACGGCGTAATTCCCCTACAGATGGACTATGTGTGTAGGGTGAGGGATGTGCGGAGAATGGAAGACTTAACTGCAAGGATGAATGATACTATGGGGTTGATTTACTAACCTTTTAAACACACCACGAACGTGTATACACCTCTGTAGTGTGTTCCCTCCCAGCATGATCTATGGGAGGAATCGAAACACCTTTGTAGTGTGTACACACCCAGCAGGTGTGTTGTGCAAAGCCCTGCAATGAATAGCAAGGTAATGTGGTGTAAATTAGCTCTATGTTATGTTGCTTGCGTTGATTAATGCAGGAATGTAAATGCATGAGCTAACCATTTTTGTCTAAACTGTGAAGCAGCATTATATATGCATCATGAGCATGATTTTTCCATATATGGCATTAGTGGAAATATGCTTTTAGAGACTTTTTGGTTGATAAATACGTTTTGCTGTGTGAAAATCACACACACCAGGTGTGTGTGTGTGTTTAGGTTAGTAAATCACCCCCTATCTCTCACTATCATAAAGTATGGGAGGCATGGGGGGAACAGGAGAAACTACCAGCTATTGGATTAATAGAATAGGACTTATCAGCCTTAAAGTATATTTTTCGGAGGTACCCCGGAGCAGAGATTTCTTTCTTATATTCTTTCTTTCTTATATTCTCTTTTTCTTATACTCCTTCTCTATTCTTCTCTTCATACACCCAAGTGACAGGATATGACTTTTTCTATTGCAATGTTACATGCTGTGGAAAGTGTTATTGAATTATTCTAATAGAAGAACAAAACGAAGAATATGCGGTTACCATGGTAACAATACTTCACTGTTAATGTTGACGGATTCTTCCTTTTCCCAACCAATGGAGATATAGAATGTAACTGCTAGAACCCAATTTAACGTTCCATTTACCTGCTCACTATGTTATTTCTGAGAGTTTTTCTATTTCTATGCATTATTGTGTATTATGTATCTTTCAAAATTTTCAAAATAAAAAAAAATTTCAATCAAAAAAAAAAAAAAAGATTCCTTCGTGATATATTCTCTCCTCGTAATACAATGATACTGACAGGGAAGGTAAGTAAAAACAAAGGATAGCTACACTGGTCAATTAGATTATTGCAGACATTATTTTTGCAAGGTAGATTAAGCCTATTAGCAAATTGAAAGCCCCCCTCTGTATTCCTATGTTGTCGGGAGGTGTTAAATATTTATTTTTACTATCTTGTAACTGGGGCCTTTTACTATTTGTGCCACCCTCTGTCAGGAGAATTTTCCTTGAACAGGTCAAAATGTTCTGCATTCTGCAGCTATCGAAGCCAAACACCATTGAAGTCAAAGGGGAATACATTGTTTTTTTTAAGGGGCCTCTGGAGGACAAATAAAGCAGTCGAATGCAAAAGGCATGTGAAGTCCGCTATATGTCTGAGCATCATGTTGCGTTACAAAAAGTGGAAAACGTGTACAGCGCTGGAAGGATATTTTATGTGGGATCAAAAGGGCATTATGAGAGATAAGCAAATCCTTCAATGTACAGCCCCTTAATGATGTGCACACTGTAATTATTAAAAGCCATTTCTGGGATGCCACACAACAACAACGTATGAAGGAATGTACACTTTGCTATGTATATCAATATTTAAAAATTCCTTTGTTTGTACACATCAACATCACCGCAAAAACATTTTTAACACAATATCAGTCAAATTAAATGGATTTTCTCTTGTAGTGTGTTGGTATATATGGGTATATTCTATCAATTAGTCTGGCAGTGGTACCACATTTGCATGGGGGCAGCAAGAGCAGACAGAAGGCCCTTGGAGCTGTCTTGCAAAATAATATATATTTTTAAAGTTTTAAGATTCTAAAAAGATGTATTTTTCACCTTAATTTATTTATTTATCCTTTTATATATTTATTGACTATTTTGTTTTGTTGGGTAGCAGGGGGTGGTGGTGGGTTAGAATGAAACTATGCCAGAAATTGACAAAGTTGGTACTGGGATTGGTGGGCAGCTTAATTTGTTTAGAAAGATTTGTTATAAAAAATCTGTAGTGAGAGAAATACAGAGATACCAGTAAAAGCAGCAGCAAGAACAACAACAGCAGCAAAAGAAGAGACACCTCCCAGCAAGAACAATTTTGTATTAATGTAATGTAAATTAATTTTCTATTAATTTTGTAAATATATGCTTCTTTATGGATACAGAAATGTATCTGAATAAAGAAGATAATCCGTAAAAGTTGCCATGGAGTGTGGAAGGTATTTAGATCCAAGCCTGGTTTATTTTGATAAATTCAGGTGATCACCACTGTCTGTGGACAGGCAGACACATCTGTAGATCACCACTCCTCAAGCTGTACTGTACATCCTTTCTGCAAATTCTCCAAACAAGCATCACACTGGGCAACTGAGCTGGTTATAAAATTAGTCAAACATGTCACTGGTTAGTAGATACAATTCAATATTTTATGTAAAGGTATTCAGAGAAAATAATGTGGGATTTCTTTTTTTTTAAAAGACCAAAACGTATCTGTTGGCCATTTCCAATGATAATGAACTCATTGTTTTATCTGTTGTTGATATCTATTGAGCTAATTTTTGAGCTGCTAAAGTTAAGGATTCTTCCTGTTATTGTCCCTCCCAGTATTAACATGCTAAAGAATTAGCACTTAGCAAAGGATTATCACACTGTCCTATATTGGAAACATGCCTTTTGTTAGGTAAATTAAACCTATTAGCAAATCTTTTATCACCTCATGTTGGTGAATTGTATTTAAGGTGAGGCTGAGCTCAGTCAGTTACTAGAATTACAGTTTTGTCAGGAGAGGAAGGAGCTGCTGAGATATCTTCATACTACACTATTCCAGGTATCTATATGCTGTATAAATGTGCAATTAAGTAACTTATTCAAATGTTGCTTACTATGGCAAATTTCAGTTTGAATGTATTACAGTCTAATTTTATTTCATTTTTTTAGCAATTTTGTAAATACATTTTGTTCATTATTTCCAATTGAATTTGCTGAGATTCAAAAAGTTTACTTACAGGTGAAACTCGAATAATTAGAATATCGTGCAAAGTTCATTTATTTCACTAATGCAACTTAAAAGGTGAAACTAATATATGAGATAGACTTATTACATGCAAAGCAAGATAATTCAAGCCGTGATTTGTCATAATTGTGATGATTATGGCTTACAGCTCATGAAAACCCCAAGAACCCCAAATCCACAACCTCAAAAAAGTAGATTATTACATGCAATCAATAAAACAAGGATTGTACATAGAACAATATCGGACCTCTGAAAAGTACAAGCATGCATATGTACTCAGTACTTGGTTTGGGCCCCTTTTGCAGAACTTACTGCAATTACTTTTGCACGATATTCTAATTATTCGAGTTTCACCTGTATTTCAGCTGCGCATTATTGGGTATTTAAAATCAGTAGGAATTCGTTTTTTAACATGATTGTATAACTGAAGTTAAAATTCACAATTTTGTAAAATGAAGATTCTAAACTAAACCAACTAGATTAGTAAATCATCCTCATTAACTGACTTCAAACTTAAGCTAATCTACCAGCCAGTCAGGGAGTGAGTTTGCAGCAGCTTTTACAAAGTAGACAGAGAAAGAGTTGAACGTGTGTACAATATTGAAAATACCTTCTATGGTCCTCACTGTAGCAGCTCTATTTTGGTTTTAAGAATTTGAATCCCTAACCTAGAAAAAGTAAATACATAAAGATTATCCTCATCAACGCAGTTGTTGCTGGTAAGTGATTATGAATATATTGATGCCAGAGGATCAGCATAATAGCCAGGCTAGCTTTTTAGAAAGTCAACAATGGCATTTTTTATGTATTTGGGGACATAATGGGTCCGTGTATGGCCAGCCTTCATGTGGCCAGTAAGAAGCTGTGCATATTTTATTATAAAGAATTCAGTTAAAACAATGTGTGATCAATAAGAAATACTGCAAAGTATCTGTTGGCATCTTCCATCATACTGAAGTCATTTTGTCAATTGCTTTTGGCATCCACTGAGGCAGTTTCATGCATTTGATATTAAGATTCATTCATAATATATTCTTTCCCAGTATTAAAATGTTACTGACTAGGAAGGTAAGTAAAAACAAAGGATAGTCACACTGTTCAATTAGATTATTGCAGACATACTGTAATTATTGCAAGGTAGATTAAGCCTATTAGTGTATTGACCCCCCCTGCAGTGCCATGTTGGTGGGAGCTGCTAAACTGTTATTGCTTCTTCCTCCCTAACTGGAGCCTCTACTTCTCACGAACATTGCAGTTATTTGATTGAAGCATTTCTAAAACTGATTAAAAGTGAATACATAATTGGATGTTACATAAAAAATGGCATCTTAGCGGGGCATGAAGACAGTCCGTCATATTTCATTGCTTGTTGTTTTTCATAGAAGGGATGTAGATACCAATATACATGTCATTTGTGACTGCTACAATGTAATGAGAGATATTTAGCATTAAGTATCAGCCCATCGCACAGAGATAATTGTGATGGACAGAACTATTAAAGGATTTCTGCTCTCTATTGATTTAAACTAACCTGGAAAAAGCATACAGCTTCTGACTTTCCTAAGCATTATACTCATTCCAGATAAGTGTCTGAGAAAATATGCAGCAACAGGCAACTTAATTTTCAGAAGATCTGTGATGGAGAATTCTGTGTTGTTTTCAGGAAAGGTTTACTCTCTAGGTTGCCATATTAAGCCCAACATTTATCCAAGCATTACATTGGGCTATTGAACTGGGTATAAAGTTAGTCCAGCATTGGACTGGTTTTCAATAAAATTCAATATTTTATGTAAAGGTATCAGAGAAAATATATATATTTAAAAAAAAAACACATAAATTATATGTTTTTTAAAATCAATATATTTTTTCTTATATTTCCAATGATAATAAATGCGACCTGTTTTCTGTTGTTGGTATCTATTGAGCCAATTATTGAGCTGCAAAAGTTAAGGATGCTTTCTGACATAGACCCTCCTAGTATTAAAATGTTAATGTATTTGATGGTAAATAATAGCAAATGGATTATCACACTGTCCAATATTGTAAATAGGTTTTTTGTTAGGTAAATTAAATCATTTAGCAAATCTAATATCACCTCATGTTGGTGTGTTGTGGTGAATTGTATTTAAGGTGAGGTCAGTTACTGGAATTACAGAATTGTCAGGAGAGGAAGGAGCTGCTGAGATATCTTCATACTACACTATTCCAGGTATCTATATGCTGTAAATGGTGCACTTGGGTAGTTTGTTTAAATGTTTCTGCTTACTATGACAAATGTATTACAGTCTTATTTCATTGCATTTTTTATCAATCTTGTACATAATTTTGTTCATAATTTCCAATTGAATTGCTTGAGATTTAAAAAGTTTACGTATTTCATCTGCACATTATTGGCTATTTAAAGTCAGTTTTATTTAATTTCTTAGCAATTTTGTACCTAAATGTTGTTCTCCTTTTCCAATTGAATTGCTTGAGATTAAATAAGTTTACTTAATTCATCTGTACATTATCAGGCTTTTAAAGGCAGTAGGATTTGCTTTTCATAAAGCTGGATAACTTTTTCACTTAAAAAAATTCACAAAGTTTTTAAGCGAAGATTCTAAACTGCATTAGTAGATCATCATAATTAATTGACTGTAAAGCTAATCTAATCTACCAATCAATCAGGGAGTGAATTTACATCAAGTTTTAGAAATTATAACAAGAAAGATTTGAATGTGTGTAAAAAAATTTGAGAATTCCTTCTAAGATCCTCATTGTAATCAACTTCAAAACAAAAATGGGAATCTATCATAATGCAGTATGATTAGCTGGTACGATCCAACACTATGGTAATGTCCCGTGAATCATAAACCCCATGTGACTGCTACTGCAAACATTGTTGAGGGGAAAAAAACATAATACTGTAATAGAAAAAAAAAGGAGGAAGGACACAGCACCTCGTGTATTTGCTAAAAATAAGTCGAAAGTGACTAAATTTGCATTAAAATTGACTAAGAGTGCAACCAGCTTTCCAAAATTTTTGGCAACGTACAAGGTTCTGCATCCTCTCTTCTTTTTGAATCACATTTTTTGAATCAGATTTTGTAGCTTTCAGTCCTTCACCAAGAATATCATCCAAAAGCAAACCAAGACACTCCAGACTGGAGTTAAAACGCTCATAGGAAATGGCCAGCAGTATGAGATAAGTCAGGTGGAAATCTGCTGTGCACTCCGAGAGAGTCTTAGCTAAGACATCTAAAATAAAATCCCCAGTACCTCTACTAAATTGATGTTTTTTGGGGACGTGTCCCTTCATGCTAGCGTAGGGAATGTCCACCCAGATTACAACTATGATCCCCTTTCTTTGCATCAGTTTTAGGCATGTTTGTAGTTTACTTCACATAGGTATTCTCAGATCTCACAGCAGAGTGTTTCACCTGGCTTGTCTCCTCTCCTAATACTAAACTTTTTGTGAGAGTTTTAACTTCAGTCTGTGCTGACGTTAAAACTCTCATTATTCAGTGCACTCTGTTTCTTCTTTTTGGTGCTGTGGGCAATGAGGAAGTGGTTCAGTTAGAAAAACCTCAAAACACAATATCTGATGTCAGTCTGTTGTTAATTTTAAGATTCTGTGATAACTTTTATTTTTCATTTTTCATACAGTTATACTAATAATCACAATTAGCCACTCATCATCTACTGTGGAAAACATTTGCAGCTATACAGAACTTCCTTATCACAAGATGAGTAGAGTTGGAGAGAAGCCCCATGAGTGTTCCGAGTGCCAGAAGAGTTTTCCTGATAAGTCACAACTAAAGGTTCATCTTAGGGTTCACACAGGAGAAAAAACATTTATATGTCCAGAATGTGGAAAGTGCTTCTCACAAAGTTCACATCTTACTGTTCACCAGAGGATTCACACAGGAGAAAAGCCATTTATATGTACAGAATGTGGAAAGTGCTTCTCACAGAGCTATAGTCTTACTATACATCAGAGGATCCACACAGGAGAAAGACAATTTAAATGTTCAGAATGTGGAAAATGCTTCTCACATAGTACAAGTCTTACTAAACACCACAAGACTCACACAGGAGAGAAACCATTTAAATGTTCAGAATGTAGAAAATGCTTCTCACATAGTACAAGTCTTACTAAACACCACAAGACTCACACAGGAGAGAAACCTTTTATATGTCCAGAATGTGGAAAGTGCTTCTCACAAAGCTCTAAACTTAATATACACCAGAGGACTCACACAGGAGAGAAACCATTTGAATGTTCAGAATGTGGAAAGTGCTTCTCACATAGTACAAGTCTTACTGAACACCACAAGACTCACACAGGAGAGAAACCATTTAAATGCTCAGAATGTGGAAAGTGCTTCACACAAAAAGCTACTCTTACTGAACACCACAGGATACACACTGGAGATAAACCATTCCAATGTTCAGAATGTGGCAAGTGCTTCTCACAAAGTTTACATCTTACTATACACCAGAGGATACACACAGGAGAGAAACTACGTAGACAATGAGGCAAGGATTCTTCATAGACAACAAATCTTAAGTAACATGAAGATACACACACTGGAAAAGCCATATTCATCTATATGATCAATATTTTACATGTAAATAAACTCAGATCTTGTTTTAAAAGCTTCACAGAGAAGCCATATTCTTATTGTTGTATTAATTTAAAGCATTTCATTCTCATGCATGTAAACATAAAACAGTTTTAATATACCTTTTTCATTTCTCTTATAGAATTGATTAGTATTGCAGCCACTAAAATATTTTTAATTGCCACACACATTTTTTGAAGATGGCTGCATTGCAAATATGTAAAATAAAATAAGTTTGTACATTTGAATAAACTTTGTACAAATAGCCAAATGATTGGAAAAAAAACTGAATTCTGTTCTATAGTTTATCTAGGAGAGAAGGTTTAGACTCTCCACAACTATGTTCTAAAACCAAAATAAATCTGTTGTAAGGAATTAGGTAAATTGTTACCGCCAACAGTGATATTTTAGAGACATGAGGAACTGCTATGTTCTTATATTTCTTGGATACTCTGGGAGTGTTAGATCTTTCCTGACCTATGTGTATTCCAACATTTCTTGTATTCTCCATAATATAAAATAAAAACAATAATATGGACAATTGAAATTCTATATAATATGACAAGCAATCGTGCAAGCACAGAACAATATGCAGATATCTGTCCAACAAAGTCCCTGAGAGATAGAAGAAACATTACCCTTCAGAATTAAATATAGTTTTTTTTAGATATTTATCCCTATTTACTACGTATCGTCAATTTGTACTATTGTTTAATGTTTTACATTTTTCATGTGTGCATTGAAATAATAAAGCCTAAGCCCGCTGACATCATCAGGTCTATGCAAGTTCTATTTACTTGCATTAGATGAGGGGACGGCGAGGTTCATTCCGCAATTGGAGCCAGAGAGAGGTGAGTGCTCACAGCCACAGGACTGAAGAACAGATGAGTGTATCTTTATTCTGCTCCCTAGGGCAAAACAATGGGCAGCCCCAATGCAACGGTTCACTTTTTAAAATCCTAGAGATCTGTTTTAACTCTTTCACTGCCAATCCCTCCAGGAAGATTTTGCACCTCAGCTGGCCATACCATTTTTGCAATTTTTCCTATTGATTTAATTTTTACTGCTGCATTGCTAGCATTTGTAAAAGACCCCCCCAAACCAAATATTGTCTGAAAGCACAGGCCCAGTAGAATACAAAGATGGTGCTACTAAATTTTTAGGCCCTGCGATATTCGCGCAAATGTTTTTCAAATCAGTATTAAAACGATAAAAATACACAATTCAATTGATAAAACACTAAAATCAGTATCAGTGCACAAAAAAAAATTCTGACAATCTAAAAGATAAAACTGTATTGAGTTAATAAATAACAAATATTTTCACATTGTAAATTGCACCTTTTTGCGAAAAGGTAAAAAAAATGATGGAACGCAAAACTGTAACTAAGCGACTTATGTTAAAAATCGTTTTTGCGCTGTTTGTGTTGTGAAAATACAATAGAGGCGTATATTTAATTGCAACACCGCATATCACAACGCATGGCAATGCACCACAAAGCTTTGCCATGCACTGCCACAGTTAAATTAATGGT
>NW_017310904.1:11360-11878 GCF_000935625.1 Nanorana parkeri | reverse complement strand
ACACGTGGTGTCTGTTTTAGGATAGGAGCCAAGGTCCTATCCTATTGGAAAATAACATTGCAGATATCAATGCATATCAGCATGACAAAAAAAATGCAACAGTCCAATATTCATGGGTTCAATTAAACATTATTTGTACATTAGGATAAGAACATCCTCAACATAGTAACTTATGTCTCCTGTTACGTAAAATGTTCAGCTGCCAGTATATTATGATAAGTATAACCATAACAAAACAAAAAATTATCACAAAACAAACCCCGCTTCTTCTACAGGGATCTATTTACCTGCTTTGAATGTCTGGTGAATTCAGTGCTTTATAAATATAACTGTATGTAGCAATAGCACAAAAACATCAACCCAATGATTTTGTACAACTTTTTTGTGTGTGTTTTTTTAGAGAATGTGTAAAGATTGTAAATGTATACAGTACATAAAGGAACCCAATAACTAAATAGATCATTCATAAAAAGTCAGTTTTTGGGGGGTTCAGTAATAAAACATAGTATCAAAAGTGA